>NC_056729.1:1678410798-1678530798 GCF_019279795.1 Protopterus annectens
AGGTCATTCATATATATTTCATCCAGATAGGGTAACATTGCGCACCAATCTGTCCTTCTTTCCAAAGATTTGTTCAGTCCAAAATATTAATCAATCGATTGAACTACCCACCTTCAAAAATCACTCCAGTAAGTTGGAATACATGCTGCACAAATTAGACGTCCACAGGCAGCTGAAATTTTACTTAGGACAAAGGAATACAGAAAGTCAGACCAACTGTTTGCATCATATGTTGACCAAAGGAAGGGAAAGGTGGTAACAAAAGTTACTTTATCCAAATGGCGCTCAGACTGTATAAATTTTGTATATTCAGAATCAAAGCAACAACTCCCCTTTAAAACCCAAGGCTCATTCTCTGAGGGCGATTGCTACTTCCTTAGCCCATGCCGCCTGCTTGCCATTAGATACAATTTGTGCGGCGGCAACTTGGGCGAAACCACATACTTTCATCGCTCACTACAAATTAGACAAACTCCAGAGACAGGGCGATGTTTGGTTCCACTGTTCTCAGGAATGTTCTCCCGTGAGCCACCCAGGATAAAGGAGCTAGGGACGCTACCTGTGTGTAAGAACAAATGGCGAGATCGAACAATTTCACATAAAGAAGTTATGTTCTTACCATAACGTTCCATGTGAATTGTTCATCTCGCCTTTGTTCTTACATTCCCCCCTCCATCCCCTGTCCTGCATTCTCAAAGAACGGCTAAGACTGCATTCGGATTCAGTCTTCTCTAGATATTGTTATTCTTGAGCTTCCTAGTGTACATCAGGGATGGCATCTTTTCTCCTATTGATGACAGTTTCAGACAGTGGTTGCATTTTTTTCTAGGTGCTTAAGGCGCAGTAACTACTGGGATTCTTCTGGTGTTAGCAAACTAGATCTGAGGGTTAGCAAAGGAGGATCATGGGATAGAACTGTGCCTCGAGCTTTCTCGAAGATGCTGAGCTGGTGATGTGGCCAACTCTGAGCCGAGGATTGGCTCTGAACCAGTGTGTAAGAGCAAAGGCGAGATGAACAATTCACATGGAACGTTATGGTAAGAACATAGCTTCTTTTTTTTTTTTGTTTTGAGAACCATTTAAGTTCGAGGTTCTCTCTGTTCTTGTTGCTATTGTTGGTTAAGAGCTTCGCTCTTCTCTGTGGTACTGTCTGCTGTCAAAGTTGTGGGCTTCCCGCCCTTTTTGGTAGTTAACTGTGGTTACACTGTGTGCTTTGCACCAGTTGAAAGTTAACTTCTGATATGTCTAAATATCAGAAAGAACATAAGCCTTCTGGCTTTAAAAAGTGTTCAAAGTGCGGATATAGAATGTCCATGGATGGACACTGTTTACTGTCTTGGAGCCATCCATTTGCAGGAGTCATGTAACTTTCGCCACGCCTTCAGTCCAAGGGTTCTCCAAGAGAGGGAAAAACAAATCGATTTTGAAGGGACTGCTTAAACCATCTTTCGAGGAGGCTATAGATTCGGCTCCCAGTCAAAATCTAAGTCCTCCAAGTCCAAGAAAAGATCTCCAGCTCCATCGGCATCTTCTGGGCCTCCGGAGAAGATTACTATATTGGATACTGCTTCCTCTGCTCCACTGTCTTTGGGGCCGCAGGAGGTGTTTGTGTTAAGTGAATCAGCATCTGCTCCGGTCATTCTCGAACCTATTCGGAGCCGGTCGAAGAGTGTGAGGCATGGTTCACCAGATAAGAGGTCTGTCTCCATCCATCTCCTCCAAATCCTCCAGGCTTTCTGATTTGGATGTGGATAGGGTGGTGCAGAGGCTCCTGCAATCGCCGGTGTTGGCTAAATTGTTTTCAGCTCCGACCCAGTCTGCTCCAGAGCCAATTCTTATGGTTGTTCCATCAATTCCTCCGAGCACATCCTTGCTGTCTGAGCTGATATGTTCCGCTCAGAGTGATGTTCCTGTGCCGGCTCCAATACCCCCTCTGGGTTTATCAGTACCAACCTCGGCTCCGACCATGTCGGTTCTGTCCACAGGGTTCGAGACTCTGATCTCCTCGGTCGGGCCCGAAGGGGATACCTTGGGACATCTTTCGGTTGTTATCCACTCTGTGCATCAGCTAGGGGGACCCCGGTCATGGCCTTGGAGGTCGGTCCTCTAACTCGGGGGACTTGCCTTCAAGGCCATGTGGAGCATGCTGGCCAGGTCATCTGCTACGTCACTCGGGTCAGTCATTACATCCCCTACCACTCCGGCGAGAGCTTCTGACACCCACCTATCCTTGGACAGCAGAGCACCAGGCCCTAAGGATACCCCCATGAGCGGTCCCCCACTTTCTGAAGGTCCCTCAGAGCCTGTGCCTGAGGAACCTCCCAGAAAGAAATTGTGCAAGAGGAAGTGCATAGACTCACAGGACAAGTCTCTCTCTTCCAATACTGACCTCGAGGTATCGGAAGGATCCCCAAGTCTTCCTCTGATTCCTTCTCTGATATCCTGGAGATACTGAAACAGAGGAGACTGGCCTTCCAAAACCCCCTCCGAGGAGGAGTCTATTCCTTAAGGCTTTTGGCACTCAACCTTCCGCTTCCTGGGTGTCCCATCCTTTGATGAACTTCTTGACCTTATTTGTCGAAGGGTGTGGGAAAACCCTGATTCTGTGGAGCCAGTACCTCGGTGCCCCAACAAATTTTCTCTCCGCCCCTCACGGAAAAGAATTTCTGACAGTCCCGGTAGATGCCATGGTGGTGGCGGCAGCCACCCAGAAGGAAGTTGCAGAGTTTTCCACTTCGGTCCATCCTCCTAACAAGGAGTCTAGGACTATGGACCAGTACAGGAAGAGTACCTTGTCTTCAGCCACTTTCACCTTAAGGTCGCTGAATTACTTATCTAATTTCACTCTGCTCCAGAGAGATCTCCTTAAGGAGTTGGGAGATACTCTTGCAGGTAACATACCTGAAGCGGTGGCTCAGACAGTCAACACACAGGTTCTACCCTCAACTCCATCGCAAACTCGTCCATGCGACTCATTTCATATGCAGCAGAGGGAGCGAGTAGGGCGGCCAGCTCAGGTGTAGCCCTTAGAAGGCAAGCCTGGCTGCTCCTGTGTCACTTTGCGGAGGCCTTCAAGTCTTCCTTCACTGATGCCCCTTTTGATTGTTCCTCCTTGTTTGGGACCAAAGTGAGACACCCTCACCAGGTGCGAGCAAGAGGGAAAGACCCTGTCTGCCGTAGGGGTCTGTATTTCCCTCCCATCTAGGCCTTACCCCAAGGCTCAGTGAGGGGGAAAGATGTGGTTCAAGAAATCACAAGTTTTTTCCTGCTGCACAAGATGAAACCCCCTCCCGAGGCAAGGGAGGGGGGAGTTATTCAGGGAGACATTGCCCCATATGCAGAGGGGGCCCCTGCAATTCTGGGGACCGCGACTCCTTTTGTGACTCTCCATACTCTCATTCCTGAGGGTGTGCCCGACTGTGCTTATCTGGAGCCAGTCGGGGGTCGAATTTCCTTGTATCCGGAAGCCTGGGAAAACATCACCCAGGACCGATGGGTATTAAGGATAATTTCCGGAGGTTATACCATTCCATTCTCTTCAGTACCCCCTCCCATCAGAAAAATCCCAAACTTCCACCCAGTCGAAGGGATCAAGCAGCCTCAGATATCTCAGCTGCTAGAAAAAGGAGTCATCCAACCAGTCCCTTCAGACCAGATCAGATTAGGGACTTGCGCAAGATTCTTTTTGGTGCCGAAAAGAACAGGGGACCTGAGACCCATACTAGATCTGTCAACTCTACCATTACGTACACAAGTCCAAATTCTATATGGTCACCCTACAATCTATTCTCCCATTGTTGGGAAAGGAAGTATGGATGTGCTCCATCGACCTGAAGGATGCTTACCATATCAAAATGGACAGTGCATCCAGGTGTCATCTACACTTCCAGCTGGGAGCCAGACATTTCCAGTTTCGAGCCCTGCCCTTTGGTCTCACCACAGCCCCCAGGGTGTTCAAGTGTATGGCAGTGGTGACTGCTCACTTGAGACGTCAAGGATTCCTGGTGTTTCTGTACCTGGACGACTGGCTCCTCACCGTCCCCACCAGGCATCTGCTCATTCAGACCAGGGACACTACCATCAGTCTGTCACCAATTAGGCATTACGATAAACTGGAAAAAATCTGCCTTGTTGCCCTTACAGCATGTCACCTTTGTAGGAGCAGAGCTGGACACCATTCAAATGTGAGCGTTCCTGCCACAAGAAAGAATCACAGGGTTGCAACAAATTCTCACGCTGATGCCTCTGAGACATGCAAAGGCAAGACTTCAACTCCTAGGGACCATGGCAGCTACTATTATGTTGATCCCGTTAGCAAGATTACACATGAGAATTCTTCAATGGCTTCTTTGTCCAATGGTCTCTCCAAAGGCTTCCGCTATCCCATCCAATCCTAATGAGACATATGCAAGCAGGACCTCCGTTGGTGGCTGTGCACCAACAACTTGAACGTAGGAAAACCCTTTGTTCCACCCGTCCCTGTGGCCACAGTGACCATGGATGCCTCCCAGATAGGGTGGGGGGGGGCATTATCTCGGCAGGATGGTCCAAGGCATGTGGCAGGAGCACGAGATGCATTTGCACATAAACGTCCTGGAGATGAGAGCAGTGCTTGTGCTGCAGGCACTTCAAGAAGTCCTCCCTCTAGGGACTATTGCGATACACTCAGACAACATGTCAGTAGTGTGGTATCTCAAGCAAGGAGGAACCCGATATCCACTATGCAGGGAGGCCATGCACATGTGGCATTGGGCAATAGCTTCCCAGCGGTTTCTAGTGGCAATGCACATCCCGGGGAAGACCAATGTGATAGCGGACAAGCTAAGCAGGGTGATTCTTATGCCCTAAGAGTGGTCCCTGAATTGCCTGGTGGCAGAGCAAATCTTCAGCAGATGGGGTCAACCTTGCTGCAACCTTTTTGCTAGCCCTCCATGCGAAATGCAGCAACTACATCTTGCTGACCCCCCCCCCCCCACCGGGGGAATCACCCAGGGACGCTCTAGCTCACAATTGGCCCTCCGGTCTGCTTTATGCTTTCCCTCAGTTTCCCCTTCTCTCAAGGGTGATTCAGAAAGTGCAATCCTTGGGAAGCAGGATGATTCTGATTGCCCCACACTGGCCTCGTCAAGTATGGTTCCCCTTCCTTCAACCCTACGTTGTGGATACTCCTTGGATTCTGGAACCCCTTCCAGACTTATTGACACACGTCGGGATTCTGGAACCCCTTCCAGACTTATTGACACACGTCGGGACAGTTCCACCCTTCTCTGAGGACACTCCGGCTGACGGCCTGGCTACTCCACTTCCATTCTTAGTCAGATGTCATAATTTTTTGCCAGGTGTAGTCCATATTTTTAGTCTCCTCATAAACCATCCACTAGAAAAATCTACTCTAGCAAATGGAAACAATTCTCTATTTGGGCTCATTCCAGAGTCCTTGATCCCTACACTGCTCCAATTGATTGTTTTAGAATTTGTCTATTCTATCAAGGGCCAGCTTTAGCCACCATCAAAGTTCAGCTGGCGGCTATATCAAACTTCCACGTGGCCAATGAGCCTAGCCTTATGGCACAGACTATGTAAAGCATTCCTTAAAGGTACCCTATTGCTTCGTCCCCCAGTATCACAACCTGTTATGCCCTGGGACCTCAATTTTTTTCTTCAAGCCCTCACTCTTCCACCCTTCGAGCCTGCAGCTACCTGCGAGTTAAAGTTTCTAACATGGAAAACAGCTTTTTTAATTATCACTTCAGCAAGGCGGGTGTCTGAAATCCAAGCCCTTTCCATCAAATCCCCATATTTGATCTTCCATAAAGATGGTCTCCCTTAGACCAAACCAGTCATTCCTTCCCAAAGTGGCTTCCCTGTCTAATATAAATTAGTCTGTTGAGCTGCCAGTTTTCTTCCCCAATTTTTCCAACAAGGCAAAATTCAGATTTCAATTAGATGTACATAGACAGTTACGCTTCTCTCAGTCGGACAAAAGAGATTCGGAAATCTGACCAACTGTCTCCTTTTCCAAAAACCGGCTTGGTTCTCCGGTATCCAAGGTCACACTCTAGAAGATGGATAGCCAGCTGTATTTCCTTCATTTATCACACAGCAGGTAAAACTTTGCCCTTTCCACCCAAAGCCCACTCCACAAGAGTTGTCTCCACATCCACAGCCCATCAAGCTAGATTGTCATTGGATGATGTGTGCTGCGGCCACTTGGGCTTCTCACTTTTTTGTCTCATTACAAATTGGACATGATTTCCAGGGGAAGATCTTCATTTGGCTCCACAGTTCTCAGGAGTATTTTCCTATGAGCCACCCAGGTTGTAGGTGCTAGGGACACTGTCCCATGAGTAAAAATGTAGGCGAGATAGGACTACATAACATCAAGAAGTTATGTACTCACCATAACGTTCGATGTATGTAGTCTGTCTCTCCTCACATTCTTTCTTACCCTCCCCCCTGCCTGGAGGATTTGGAGGTAAAATTTTATCATGCAGAGTCCCTTTGATTAATTTGTTTGGATAATTTGTATGGATGTGTGTTATGTATGCAATAACTGAGTTTGCAGCAAACCAGATCTGGGGATGTGAAGCAGTGTACTATGGGATACCCTCTTAGCCCAGTCAATCCGAGACTTTTGAGCTAGTAAATAGGCAGAGTCGGAGCTGATATTCGGCTCCGAACCCATGGGTAAGAATGTGAGGTGAAATGGACTACATACATCGAACATTATGGTGAGTATGTAACTTGTTTTACTTCATCGATCACTAGAGGTTGACCTTTAGTAATTCGATGTAGTAAGATTTCAATAATGTGATGTAGATGCGGTATAAAAGCTTCCTGTTTGCTCATTGATAAACAGTTATCCATGTCTTGTATATAAGCAAACCTTTCCAGTTTAAAGTCCTGTATAGGAAACTGTCAGCATAGTCTCCCACTGTTCATGTCTGCTTAAAAAGCTGTCAGTGTATGCAGAGGGCAGCACAACTACAGGTAATCTAATAGTATACTACTAAACACTCAAGACATTTGACTTTCCCCTACTCCTTCCCATCTAATAAAGATCTGGTATAATGGATAGGCACTTCATTGTCATCTGTTTCTGGCCTGGTGGATATGACATCCTGAGGCAGTGTAGTAACTGCCTCATGTTCACTGATAACCATTTAATTTTAAAACCAACACTGAGTGAAGTAGATACACAATGTCATTGGAGGCAAAGCTCTCATGCACACACGAAAAATGCAAACCAGGTTGTCAGTGTTGCACATAAAACACTACCAACACTATGACACAGAAACACATGTACAGAAGTACTCAATTGCAACATGCCCAAGCCTCCAAGACCTCTTAAAAAGCATCTCGGTGGCCCCCTGTGCACACTTGCAGCACCTCACACAACACAACTCTGAAAATCATAGTAGCCCAGAGTCCAAGCCTATAAGGCAACACATCACATAGGCAAACGTTCATGTTATTGGGGATTCCAGTGTAAGACATATAGATGCCCCCCTTACCAGGCTAAACAAGATCAGTGAGCTGGCTGGAGCCAGGATCCACCAGATCACAAATGCACTTGGGTCTTTAAACCACAAGTACCAGTATGACATGGTCCTTGCCTGTGTGGGTATAAATGACCCAAGACATACTTCACGACTATATGAAGAGACCTGATGGATCATAGAAGGTTACTAGCTTAACCCAGAGGTCATTTCAAGCTTGGCAGTTTCATCGTATAATACCATAAATACTCCAGTCAGTACCCAGGATTGTATTAATGACTGCCAATGTCCAGGAGGCTGGTGGGTGCTATCCCTGGTAAGAATTTATGGTGCCCCATCCACTTGTCAAGGAGCCAAGTGCTCTGCTTCACATGAATTGGCAGCCTATTCCAAAGATGTGCCAGTCAGAGCTCTGTGTCCCAGCTGGGTATGAATCTAGTCTTGAGTAGCATCTTACCTTCACCAGTGATGCCACAGTGCCAGCAAAGAATTGACCAACAATTGGCTTTGTTTCTGGTGTCACAACAAGGGGACCCAATATCTGTCAGCCTGGGGAGACCTAGACAAACCTTGATGCTTTGCCAGAAATTGTTTGCACTTATCACTTGGCTTCTGGATACTGGCAAATACTTGAACCCCATAGTGCCTTTTTTAGGCTGTGTAAGGTTGTTGAACCTTCCAACATAAAAATTACTCATGACAACCTAAAGGTACTGCTGCTCAATGGTAGGGGTTTAAATAAAAAAAAATGTACTCCCTGGAAGCACTCCTCACCGTGGAGAATGCAAACATATGTGCAGTCATGGAACCGTAGTTTTAGCTAGAGAAAGCACCCTAGCTTTCAAAGGCTACAATGCCTTTCATACATTTTTATCCCCCTCAGCTCAGGATAAAAATAGAGGAGGTGTCTCAGTGTTCATAAAGGACAAGTACACTACCAGACTGATCCAACATGACTCACTTGAGCTGCTCCATACCCAACTTAACCATAGGTGTAATCCCCTGTTGTATCCTTGCTAGCTATAGATCCCCTAACAGGAGTCTGGAAAACCACACCTCATACCTAAACCAACTGGAATCTCAACATTCAGCCCAATGCCATATTTATGGGTGAATTCAGTTATCCCTCCATAAACTCAGACTCGTACAACCTGTAATTCTCTTGCTCAGAGGTTTTTGGACTTCAACACAAACACGTTGAAATAACTAGCTGTCCAACTAGAGGTACAAATATCCTAGACCTAGTACTCATGAACATGGAGAGATGCTCCTCCCTCCCATGCACTAACTCCTCCCTGTTAAGAACTGACTGCAATCTCCTTTACTATTAAAACTAACCTAGAACCCCCATCAAACTCCAAACTTAAGAACTTTGCTAAGGTCACTTACCTCAAACTAAGTTACAGCTTAGTAAATTTCCAAGTCCCTCCAAAACCAGAGGACACTGAGGCCTACTCTGAGCTGTACACAAGCACTGTACAACCACATTCATAGCTGCAGAGGAGGCAGTACCTTTCAGAGTAAAACCTATGATTACTGGTAAACCACCCTGGCGGACCCCCTAGTGTAAATAGGCTATTTAACAAAAGGAAAAACTCCTCTCCAAAGCCACTTGCTCGAAGCCGTCCATAAGATGGAGAACATCGACATTTGAGCTGGAACAGAGACCTGGTTCCAGGCAGCAGAAAGCACCCCTGCACTACCAGGCTATTACTCATTCCACACCTTTCGGCCCCAGAACTTGGACCAAAGCTCCAAAGGTGGTGGCATTTCCATATTCATAAAGGATGTGCACACTTCCACACTGGTAGCCCAACATAATGCATCAGAGATGCTTCAGGTGCGGCTAACATTGGGTAAGACAGCAATTCAGGTTGTAGCCTGCCATAGGTCCCCAACCATGTCCCAAGACTCACTCCACATTCCTAAGCACCCTGGAGAATATTGGGGTCCAACCTAACACATACTGGGCGACTTCAACTACTTCTCCATTAACTGGGAAAACTACTCGTGTACCAATACACTTGCCCAACATTTCCTGGAATACATTAAACTTTGCAATAAGAGGAGAAAGCTATTGCATGATAGAACAAAATACATAAAAGGGAAGTCACCCCTGATCATTAGTAAAAAAAATACGAGCACTCATAAAATCAACTAAGGCCAATTTTGAGAGAAAAATTGCCATGGATTCAAAGGGCAATCATAAGGCCTTTTTCAGCTATGTTAGGAACCTGGGTGGAAACTCCAAGATATGCTCAGAATTAGTCCAAAATTATACAAAAATCACTGAACCCACAGACATTGCCAACATCCTGGCAGACAGGTTCAGTGCAAACTTCACCCCCTCTCCCCCCTAAAGGAGAGATAACTATCCCAGCAGAGTGTAGCCTCCCAGACATCTCAAATGCGCAGGTGAAAGCTGCTCTCTCTAAAGCTAAAAACACAGCATCAATGGGACCGGATGGTGTCCCCGGCTGTGTGCTACACGAGCTAAATGAGGAATTAAACCCGCACATAAGGCAGCTGTTTAATCTCAGCCTTACCACAGGATACGTGCCCAAGGAGTGGCGTACGGCAACTGTGGTCCCACTGCACAAAGGCGGTGCCTCTATGGACCCTGGTAATTACCGCCCCATAAGCTTAACAAGTCTAGTCTGCAAAGCTATGGAGAGGATCATAATGGAGCTCGTAAACAAAGCTATAGGGGACTTGCAGACATTGGACCCGACCCAGTTTGGCTTCGTCAAGGGAAGATCATGCCTTTTGAACTTGGTCGACTTCGAAACAGTCACCAAGGCCATTGATGAGGGAAAGGCAGTCCATACAGCCTACCTTGACCTTGCAAAGGCTTTCGACACAATACCCCACTCGGGTATTGTAGAAAAACTTACCAGCTTAAATGTAAACCCATATGTCACAAGATGAGTTGCAAACTGGCTTAAGGACAGAACCCACAGGGTTAAAGTTGCTGGCGCTATGTCAGACTCCAAGCCGGTCACAAGTGGTGTCCCACAGGGCTCTGTCCTTGGCCCCCTATTGTTCGGCATCTACTTCTCAGAAGTACAGGCCAACATGGGAGGACTTTGGCTGAAGTTTGCAGACTACTGCAAACTGGGCGCCATAGTGGAAAGTGCATCGGACACGGATATCCTTCAGAAGGGACTTACGGAAACAGATAGCTGGTGCCAGAGCCATGGCCTGAAGTTAAACGCCAAAAAATGTATAGTCATACCCTTCGGGAAAAACAAGGTAACCCCAAGCTACCATATAGGTGGCAATCCACTAAGCACAGAAGAGGTTATCAGGGACCTGGGGACCCAGGTTGACAGTGGCCTTTCTTTTGACACTCATGTTGCTAAAGTGGTTAGAAAGACCTTCTACATTGCCCACCTGATCATGAAGGGATTCACATCCAGATCTAGTGAGGTCATTGTTCCCCTGTACTCTTCACTTATCAGACCAATGATAGAGTACAATGCCCCATTCGGGATGTATCTCACCCGACATCTGCAGCAATTGGAGAGACCCCAAAAGTTCCTCACCAAAAGGATAAAGGGACTCCAAAATCTGTCATGCTGCCAGATTGAAGAAACTCCAGCTCTATTCAGTCGCATACTGTCTGCTCAGAGGTGACATGTGCCTGACATACAAGGCCATGTCCAACCCGGAATTAATGGACATGCTCCACCTCAAAAAATCCAAATCCACCAAAACCACTAGAGCAAGCGACTTAAACCTTAGCACAGACATAAATAGGACGTGCTGGAGGGATAGATTTAGCACTCGGAGACTCCCTATGCTGTGGAATAAAATCACGGTCCATGTTAGGCAGAGCACCTCGCTGGCTTTGTTCAAGAGAAATCTTGACCTGTGGATGGGAGATCGTAGGTTTACCCCAGGAATCATCTCTGTGTCACTGCTGGACAGAGGCACAACAAACTAATGGGCACAGTATTTTTTCATATAAGGGGTGGCGTTGGCCACAAAAATTTGGGCTAGGCTTATAAATGCCTTGGGGCAGATAGCCTAGTATAAACCTATGAATTCCAATGCTCTGACCAGTTCATTTTTACCCCCACTAAAGGTAGCATCCTTGACCCTGGCCATTACTAACCTGGATGACCGTTGCTCTACACCAGTTGTCAACTCTTCCCGGGTTAAATACGATCACAAGCGAATCACCTTGGAAATCCACACCCCCCCCCCGCCCCACAAAAGTAACCACCATGAAAAACTTCTCCAAAGCTAACTTTGGGCTCCTAAAAACAGATGGCTAACTTCATGGCACCCATTCAAATGGAGAATAGTTGCATGTCCATCAAATCATAACCAATGCACTGTAGGAACACTTACACAAATGCATGGATCTCGCCCTACCCAATAGAACCGAGGCACTCCAAACACGGGAAGCCAAGCTTGTGGTACCCTGCCATAAACCCTACAACAGGAGGAAACTGATGCGGAATAAGGTTGAAGTCCCTAGACTGGAAAAACTCCCTTATCAGCCGCAACAAAATGTTGAGATCCCTCATCAAATCCTCTAAAGCTAGCTATGAAAACAGAATTGTGGCAGATGGTAAAAACAAGGCCTACTATAGTTATGTAAAAAATCTCCATGGCAATACTCAGATTTGCTCTGAGCTACTGCACAATGGTACCTCCTATACCAAGCCAACAGATATTGCCAATTTACTGGCCGACAGATTCAGTGCCAACTTTACCCTTTCTCCCCTCCCAAAGGACCTATCACATTAACAATAGATTGCCAGGCACTCCAGTATTAATGCTGCACAGGTTAAAACAGCACTGTCCAAGGCCAAGAATACAGCTTATATGGGACCTGACAATATCCCTGGCTGTGTTCTACATGAATTAGTGAACTGGCACCTCACCTGTGTGCCCTGTTCAGTCACATCCTCACCTCAGTCTTTGTCCCTACCAAATGGCGCACTACTACAGTCATCCCTCTTCACAAAGGAAATAACTACAGACCCTGGGAACTATTGCCCCCTTAGCCTGAGTCTGATATGCAAAGCATCATCATGGACCCAATAAACATGGATATAGGGAATCTCCAAACTCTGGATCCCACACAGTTGTGTTTTGTGAAGGGTCTTTGAGTCAGTCACCAGAGCTGTGGATGAAGGAAAGGTGGTTCACACAGCCTACCTTGATCTGGCAAAGTCTTTTGATACCATTTCCCACTCAGGAATCCTAGAAAAAATCTGTAAGCTAGGCATCAACTCCTGTATCATTAGGTGGGTTGCAAAATGGCTTACAGAACCCACAATGTGAAAGTAGCTGACTCCAAGTCAGCCTGCCAACCAGTCATGAGTGGAGTCCCACAGGGTTCAGTCCTGGGTCCTCTCCTGTTTGGCATCTACTTAAGTCCAGGCCAACACGAAAGGACACTGGCTGACAAAGTTTGCAGACAATTGCAATTTGGGAGCTGCTAATAACTCCCAAGTGATGTTGACTTCCTACAGAAAGGCCTCCCTGAGACCAATGACTATTGTCAGAACCATGGCCTTAAGCTCAATGCCAAAAAATGTCATTACCTCATTTGGGAAAAACCCAGTTCCCATGAATTACCACATCGATGGTAGTCCACTGAACACTGAAGGTGTTATAAGAGATCTGGGAACACAGGTTGACAGCAACCTCTTTCAACCACCACATTGCCACTGTGGTCAGGAAGCCCTTCTGTGGCACATCTCATTAAGGGTTTTGCATCCAGGAAGAAAAAGGTAATTGTCTCCATTCCCTCAGGCCAATCAGAGTACAATGCCCCATGTGGCTTGTATCTCACTAAACACCTGTAACAACTGGAGAGGCTGCAGAATTACCTCAGAGTATTCTAGGCCTTAAATACTTGTCCTATATGGACAGACTAAAAAAAATACTCTCATATCGCCTACTTGGAGGTGATCTCTGCTTGACTTACAAAGCCATGTCTGTCCCAGATATATTAGAAATGCTACATCTAAAATCCCAATCCCTCCGCACCGCATGCTCCAGAGACCTCAGCTTCATTACTGCAATTAACAGAATGTGCTGGAGAGACAGGTTCATAACCAAGAGACTGCCCATGCTATGGGATAGACTTCCCATACATGTCAAACTGAGCACCTCAGTGGCCCTGTTCAAGAGAAATTGAGTGGATGGGAAATAGAAAATTCACCCCGGGGATCACTCCAGTGGCTCTACTTGACAGCCAATGGGAACTAAGGTTGGGTGGCACAATGCCAGGATAATCCTATGGGCTAGGCTTGTAAAGGCTCCAGGGCCATTAGCCTAGTACACACCTATGAACCTAAGAAGGAACAGACCAAACAATGCAAAAAATACTCCAGTCTAAACAAATTAGAGAGGTGGTCAAATCTGCCAAAGCAAACATCCAAATATAGCCTCCCAGCTGAAAGATGACCAAAAGGCTTTATTATGTTCATAACCTCGGTTGAAGCAAACGGCAAGGTTTGTCTTTTTGACCCTTTCCTGGTAAGGGGTTGCCACAGCAGAACTCCGGTCCACTTATGATTGGCAGTAGATTTTTATGAAATGCAGAGGTGCCAGCTCGACGCCCAACCTTCAGTGAAGGCACACCCATTTATGCACACGTCTTTCGAACGCTACCCAACCATGGGGAGGACATGCAGACTCCACACAAGACACTCCCAAGCCACGCCAAGAATCGAACAGGCGAACCTCTTGCTGTGAGAACGCTACCGCCATACCACCGCATATTAACACTTGTACCCATCCTGAAACTACCGCAAACCTGCTGGCTGACTAGTTTAGTTCAAAGTGTCTCCCATCATCTTCTAATACACCCAAAGAAATAACCGCAACCATCCCCTACCAGTCATGAGGGAACAGGTCCTTGCTACACTCGCTAAAGCCAAAAACACAGCCTCCATGGGTCCCGACAACATTCAAGGATGCTTAAATAGCTTAAACCAGACTGTCAGGGCCACTAGAAACCTTTGATCACTGCCTCTGGATGGGCTTTGTCCCAGAGTGGAGGATTGCAACAGTTGTCTCTCTGCACAAGGGGGGGCCCGTTAACTAACTTGAGAACTACAGACCCATTAGATTGACCAGTCTTGTCTACAAGGCCTTGGAGAGAATGAGACCTGATCAATAACAATATAGGAACTCTCAAAGTAGATCAGAACCAGTTTGACTTTGTTAAATGCAAGTCTTACCTGCTGAATCTGGTGGACTCGTTCAAGAAAGTCACCAGGGTCATAGATGAGGGTAAAACTGTACACACATGTCTAGACCTGGACAGAGCTTTCAACACAATCCCTGAATCTGAGGTCATAAACATACTGAGTTAGGCATAAACTCTTACAGCAATAGATGGATAGCCAACTGGCTCACTGACATGAGCCATGTTGTCTGGATAGGTGAATTCACTTCCAGTAATTAACCTGTTACTAGCAGTGTCCCATAAGTCTGTTGGGACCCCTACTAGTTGGTATATACTTCTCTGAACTGAAGGCCAATGTTGGGGGGCCCCTCTTGCTGACCAAGTTCAATGATGACTAAGGTGGGAGCAGTCACTAAATCCCCAAATGATGACAGCCAATAAACCAGCCTAAAATGATAAACTGGTGCCAAAACCATTATCTGAGACTAAATTCTAAAAAATGCATACCCATAATGTATCTGCAGCTTATAATCTTGATAACACACCCCTAAAAGTAAAACCCAATGGTGAGGGACCTGGGAACAGATAGTAACCTAAACTTTGACCACCAGGTAGCGACAGTAGTTGGGAAATACTTGTGGTTAAACTTATAAGTAAAGGCATGGCATCAAGATCAAAGGAAGTCCTAGTCCCATTGTACATGGTCATCAGGCCCATAATTGAGTACAGTGCTCCCTTCTGCATGTACCTAACCAGACACTTGACCAACTGGAACCATCCTAGGTTTTTCTCACTAAAAAATACAAAGACTAAGACATGGCTTATGCGGACTGACTAAAGGCCCTACCCATCTACTACATCTCAGTTTGAGGGGGGACATGTGCCTGCCCTACAAGGCATTCAGTGATCCAGCCCTGATGAAAATGTTATATTCACAAAAATTATTTAAGGGTTATGCATTCCATGGACCTGAACCTTATTTGTGACTAGCAGAACTTGCTGGAGAGACATTCTTATCCCAAAGGCTACACCATCTATGGAATAAAATTCCCATCTACATAAGTCTGTCCCTCGCTCTCTCCTAAAAGAATTAGGACAAATGGATGGGGAACCATAAATTCACTGAGGTACTGCCCTTGTCCCTCATGGACAGAGGCTGTTTGGAAAATGACTCTGGGCTCCAACACCCAAAGGCTCACTACCCTGATACTACCCCATCCCATATATGGGGAATTAAGATACAATATTGTCATATTCTGGTATTGCTGGTTAGGCTTGTAAAAGGGTATTTTGGCATTCTCCTAGTAATCACCTACTTTGAGCTGTACACAAGCGCTGTACACCCACATTCATAGCTGCAGAGAGGAGGCAGTACTATCTTAAAACACAATACTGTATCTGGTGTACAAAATTCAATATGGAAATTAGAACACACAGGGAACTACAGCAGAGCAGGTAAGGGAGACTGCTAGAAAGGTGCTTGGTGTGACATCGGACAGAGGAAGGAGAACAGAGACCTGGTGGTGGAACAAGGAAGTGCAGGAAAGTATACAGAGAGGTTGAAGTGAGATTCAGTTGAAGTAGACAGAAATATAAGGAGATGAGGCGTATGGCAGAGACGTGGCGAAGACTAAGGATAAGGTGTATTAAGAGATGTATGAAAGGTTAGACACAAAGGGAGAAGGACCCGTACCAATTGGCTAGACAGAGGGACCAAGCTGGGGAAGATGTGCAGCAGGTAAGGGTGATAAAGGATAATGAGGAAAATGTACACGAGTGAGGAGAGTGTTCAGCAGATGGAAAGAGTAATTTAAGGGGCTGATGCATGAAGAGAATGAGTGAAGGTTGGATGATGTTGGGAGTAGTGAATTGGGAAATGCAATAGATTAGCAAGGAAGGACAGCTATGAAGAGGATTAAGAATGGAAAGGCTGTTCAAGATGACCTGTGGAAGCATGGGGGTGTTTAGGAGAGAGGGCAGTGGAGTTTTCAACCAGAGTGTATAATGAAATCTTGGAAAGTGAGAGGATGCCTGAGGAGTGGAGGTGTGTTGGTGATTAAGAATCAGGGTGATGTGCAGAGCTGTAGTAACTACAGAGGGATAACAATCAATGAAATCTTGGAAAGTGAGAGGATGCCTGAGGAGTGGAGGTGTGTTGGTGATTTTTAAGAATCAGGGTGATGTGCAGAGCTGTAGTAACTACAGAGGGACAACAATCAGTCACAGCATAAAGGTATGGGAAAGAGTAGTGGAAGCTAGGCTAAGAAGGGAGATTAGTGATCAGCAGTATGGTTTCATGCTGGGAAAGAGCACTGCAGATGTGAAGTTTGCTCTGAGGATGTTTGGAGAAGTATAGAGAAGGTCAGGAGTTGCATTGCGTCTTTGTGGACTTGGAGAAAGCATATGACAGGGTGCCTAGAGAAGAGTTGATATTGTATAAGGAAGTCAAGAGTGGCAGAGAAGTATGTAAGAATGGTACAGGATGTGAGGATAGTGTGACAGTGGTGAGGTCTGCAGTAGGAGTGATGGATGCAATATAGGTGGAGGTCGGATTAAATCAAGGATTAGCCTGAGCCCTTTATTTGCAATGCTGATGGACAGGTTGACTACATCAGACAGGAGTCCCTGTGGACTTTGTTTGTGGATGATATTGTGATCTGTAGTGAGTAGGGAACAAGATGGAGACCCTGGAGAGGTGGAGATGTGCCCTAGAGAGGAGAGGAATGAAGGTCAGTAGGACTAACTGAATGAGGGAGGCTAGAGGAATAGTGAGGATGCATGGAGTAGAGTTGATGAAGGTGGATTAATTTAAATGCTTGGTATCAACAGATCAAAGTAATGAGTGTGAAAGAGGTGAAGAGTATAGGCTGGGTGGAGAAGTGTCAGGAGTGATTTATGACAGACTGGTACCAGTAAGAATGAAATGGAAGGCCTACAAGAGGGTAGTGAGGCGAGCTGTTATGAGTTGGAGATAGTGGCACTAAGCTGGATGTGGCAGAGTTAAAGATGTTAGGATTTGCATTGGGTGTGAAGAGGATGGACAGGATTAGGAATCTGTATATTAGAGGGTTAGTTCAGGTTGGACAGTTTGGAGACAAAGCCAGAGAGGTGAGATTGGATTGGTTTGGACATGTGCCGAGGAGGGATGCTAGATATATTATGAAAAGGATACTAAGGATGGAGCTTCCAGGAAAGAGGAAAAGAAGGCCTAATATAAGGTTTATAGATGTGGTGGGAGAGGACATGTAGGTAGTTGGTGTGACAGAACAAGGTGCAGAGGACAGGAAGAAATGGAAACAGATGATCCATTATGACCCCTAATGGGAACAGCCGAAAGAAGATGGGAGAACTTTGACATCCAAATGATCTACCACCATCTCAAACAGATGGGGCTTCGGTTTAATGCCTTATCTAAAGGACAACACACAGAACAGAAAGCCCCATATGCTGCACTGCTTTGTCAGCAGTCTACCTGATGTGGGAACAGAACCCAGTCTTCTGCACCAGATGTGAGCATACAACCTGTCACTGACGCTGCAGAATTTATTTTTATTTGTATATGTAAATATTTTGCACCCAGGTTGTGACTGAAAAGGAAGGACCAATCCACCCATCCGGTTAAACGCAAATAAAGTAAATATTTTGAAATTAGTGTAATTTTGGGGAGTTCAGATGGCATTGATCCAACCACACCTATCAAGAAGAGTAAGTTCCCTTTTGCCTTGGTCAAATTCCCCTAACAGTATAAATACCTTCTAGAGTCTCCCCTGAAAGAGACTAGTAGCCTAGTGGGGACTAACCTGGTCAACAAAGAATAAACAAAACCCCTGCCATACATTGAATTACAAAGCTGAAAATATATATTGACATGTAAATAAGTGACTTAATTGGAAAATAAACATATAGGTTCATAGATGTGTACTAGGCTAATGGCCCTGGAGCCTTTACAAGCCTAGCCCAAAAAAAATGCCCAGGCACCATGCCAGCCGATGTTAGTTCACAGTGCGCCTATCCAGTAGGGGAATGAGTGATCCCTGGGGTGAACTTTGTTACCCATCTGTGAAGATAGGTGAAGACTGCCAGCCTAGCCAGATAGAATTTTGTAGATAATTCTGTCATTTGTAAATGTAGGTGATGTGGGCATAAAATGTACCATAACACATTATACAGAACTTGTGTTGGCCTGGAATTCCCAGAGATGTAACTGGGTACTGCAGGACCTGTGAGCAGTGCCAAAAGGTAGGTAGGAGACAAGGTGAGCTCCTTTGGTGCCTTTGCATGTGATTGACTAGCCATTTCAGAGGGTAGCTATGGATTTTTTGGGCCTCTGAGTACCTAAAGTTCCACAGGGAAAAAGTATATCCTAGTGGTAGTGGGTTATGCTACAATGATACCCAGAGTCAGTGGCTCTGTCCTCCATTGAGGCAGAAAATGTAGCAAATGCTTTTAGATTTTCAGCAGGGTCAGTTTCCCAAAAGAAATACTGACTGACAGGTGACAATTTCATGTCAGACCTGCTGGCTTGTCTGTGGAAGTCCTGTGGGGTGAAGCACCTGAACCACCCCTTACCATCCCTAGACTAATGGTTTTGTTGAGGTTAAACTCTACAATAAAGTCCATGCTACTGGCATTTGCAGACCAGTTCAAAAGGGAGTGGGACAAATATTTGCCCCATCTGTTCTTTGCTTAGAGAAGTCCCCCAGGAATCAACAGGTTTTTCACTGTTTGATTTGTATGGGCATAGGGTGAGGGGACCTCCAGATTTAGAGATTAGTGGGAAAGTGAGTGTGAGCCTCATAAGGAGTCTGTTTTGGCATGTGTCCTAAACATCAGGACAAGGCTCAAGGAACTCATGGGCTTGGCCCAGGAGAACCTGTCAGAAGCCCAACAGAAAAAAGGTGTGGTATGACAGGAATGCTCAAGCTAGAGTATGCTGTGGGGCAGCAGGTAATGGTTCTCATACCTTTCTTACCACCCTGTAGGGTTGTGTCTGACAGGAAAGTTAACTACATGGGTGGAACTGCTAGTCAGAAGGCAGGGGTACAAATTGTACCATGTTAACATTATGAAACCTTGGCACGAGAGGGGGGCCCTTGTGCTGAGCATTTGCAGTGGATTGCAGGAAGAGTCTGAGGGAGATCTGGTGACTGATCTCAGTGAGCTTGGACTGACACCTCAGTGGAAGGGTTAGCAATGTCCCAGCAGCTATCTCCTACCCAAGTTTGAGAAATCTGAGCAGTGTTACAGGAGTTTGGGGACATGTTCACCGGGAAACCAGGGTGGACCCACCTGGTGCAGCACCAGGTGGATACAGGACTCCAAAGGCCTATTAGGCAGGCCCCTTATGGAGTGCCTGAGAGTCCGACCCTGAGGGGGGAGGAGGTACATGAGATGTTGGAACTAGGGGTGATTCAAGAGTCCAACAGTCCTTGGGTCTCCCCAGTGGTGCTGGTGCCAAAGGATGGCAGCACCAGGTTCTGTGTGGACTACAAGAAATCTGTCATGCAGTCAGATGCTTACCCCGTGCATAGGACAGATGAGGATCTAGAGCAGCTGGGTGGGGTAAGCCTCTTACAACCGTTGATTGTACCAAGGGTTACTGGCAAGTGACGGACTCCCAGTGCTAGAGGTCAGCCTTTGTGACTCCATTTGGCTTGTATGAGTTCACAAAGATGCCCTTTGGGATGAAAAGTGCTCCAGCAAATTTCCAGAGGCTGGTAGATCATATCTTGGCAAGAGCAGGATAATTTTCCCTTGCTTACCTAGATATTGCCGTCTAAAGCCATTCTTGGCAAGAGCATCTTCAACATGTTGGGGGAGGTGCTGGGCAGACTACAGAGCAGGGTTGACAAGCCTAGAAAATGTCAGGCGGGTATGGCAGGTATCTCCTACCTGGGACACGGTGGGGAGTGGCAAGATCAGACAGAACCTGCCAAAGTAGAAGCCATTCAGGCATGGACTGCACTTGTTACCAAAAAGCAGGTGAGGGAATTCTTAGGGACAGCAGGGTGCTACAGAAAGTTTGTCCTCAGTTGTAGTACCATGGCTGCTCCCCTCACAGACCTGGTGAGAATAGGCCAGATAAGGTAGTGTGGACCACAGTATGTAAGCAGGCATTCCAGAAGTTTAAAGAAGCTTTGGGAGGACCCCATGTTAGCCAGCCCAGATTACAGCAAAGAATTTGTTGTGCAGGTTTCGAACCATGGGGTGGGGGCTGTACTTGGCCAGAGTTCTTTTGCGGGAGAAGAACACCCAGTGGTTTCTCAGTTGTATGCTCCAACCCAGGGAGGAATGCTATGCAGCTGTAGAAAAGGAATGTCTAGCCGTAGTGTGGCCACTGCAGAAACCTCAACCTTATCTGTATGGAAGAAAATTCACTGTAGTGACGGATCACAACCTCCTAACATGGTTACACGGAGCCAGCCAGCAAAATGCCAAGTTGCTAAGATGGAGCCTAGGGTTGCAAGCATATGATCTCACTGCAGCACCGCAGTGCATTTAGCAATGCCAATGCAGATGGGGTGTCAAGACAGGGAATGTGGGCTAAGGTATACTCTGACTGAACCCCCTCAAGCAACATTTCTCTAGAGTCACTTGAAAAACTACCTTGAGTTCTCTGGGGGGGGTGGGTGTGAAGATAGGTTAAGGCTGCCAGCCTAGCCAGATAGACTTTTGTAGATAATTCTGTTTCTAAATATTCATATAAGCCACAGGCTTGTTCTCTTAAATGTGAAAAGGCTGCATTGGATATTGAACTGCAAAAATGTAAGTGTAGTCTGCTGTAAGAAAGCTGTCAAGCATTTTGAGTTGTCTTTGATGTCAAAATTCGGAACCAATGTGTCTAGAGGGAGGCATATTAATACCAGAGTTAATGACTAGAATTTGCATTTTTAAATGTCCTTTATTGCTCTGGTTTCTGACCAGGTGTTTAAGAATGTAAATGTAATTTCTGTTAGCTTGGGAACACCAGAGAAGTCTGGATGTCATGTGAAGCAGCTTTGTGTTATCAATTTAAAGAAAATCAGAGCATTTTGTCTTTAACATCCAGCATCACTAGCACTGTCTTGCTGTAGATGCAAGCTAATTTAGAATTGTGTTTTCTCTTGGATATAGCTAGGCAATAGGAAGGTTAGACTAGTTTGTTTTTCCTGTTATGTCAGAACTTTTCTACGGTATATTAAACATTTCTGTGATCTCTGAACTCTTGACTAACACTAAGTATTGTCTTTTTATTAAATATTTTAAACCTTTCAACTGTGGCTGTTTTATATAGTTAATTTGAGCTCTAGAGTACATTGCATGTATATAGTGATACTGTACCAAGTCACTCTAATAAGCCTTGACTGTTCAGTCACTTGCCATTTGGATAATATTGCAGAGTAATTGGACACCCTTTCAGAAGGGCCTTTGAGTAGCTGACATTTAATGGGTGGTGGCAGCTGGTACTACCTTTTAGACTGGGCAGAAAAGGGGCACAGCTGGAGAACCTGTGCCAGCCTTCCCCAGGAGTCTGTAGTTGTATAAACTCTTATCTCAGTGTGCCAGCTACTTGGGCAAGGACACTAAGCACTGGTTGGACAGGGATGGTGCTGAAGTTTTTAACTTGGCCACTAGGCTGAGATCTGGATACTATAGCTGTGCCAGTGGGGAATCTTATTGGGGACCTGGAGAGAAAGGGAGAAACCAGCCCGACTGTGATCTGTGTGCTCTTAAGGGAAATTGTACTATCCTTTCCATATATGGATACCCATCACTGGTATTAGTGGTGAGGATTGAGGCTCCTTGATTGTTGGGCCAGTGCACGGGCATCACACCATCCACTTGTCAAGATTGCTGTTGGAGGGCCAGTGCGGTGCTTTGCTTGACATGAATGGAAAGCTTGCTCCAGATTATGGGCAGTCTTTGGGAGACGAACCTGTCCCTCCAGCACTTTCTCTTAATTGTGGTAATGAGGTTGTGATCTCTGGAGCATGTGACGTGGGCGGACTGGGATTTCTTTAGGTGTAGCATTTCATGTAGGACTGGGTTGGACATGGCTTTAAGTAAAGCAGAGATCATGTGCAAGTTGAACAGCTGAAGGTTCTTGAGTCTGTCCATGTAGGACATGTGTTTAAGGCCTAGGATCCTTTTTGTGAGGTACTATTGTGGCCTCTCTAGCTGTTGTAGGTGTCTAGTCAGGTAGATGCCAAACTGGGCACTATATTCGATGATTAGTCTGAGGGATGACCTGTCTTCCTGGATGCAAAACATTTGGTTATAAGATGTGCCAAGTAGGACTTTCTGACCACAGTGGCAATGTGGTGGTTGAAGGTGAGGTGGCTGTCAGCCTGGGTGCCCAGATCTCTTATGGCCCCTTCAGTGGGCTCTCTTCAATGTGGTAATTTGTGGGAAAGGGGATGATGCATTTTTTGGTGTTAAAACTTCAGACCATGGTTCTGACACCAGTCATTGGTCTTGGAGAGGCTCTTTTGTAGGATGTCTGCATCACTTGGGGAGTTGATAATGACTCTTAGCTTGCAGTCATCAGTGAACTTGGTCAGCCAGAGTCGTCCTGTGTTGGCCTGTACTTCTGAGAAGTAGATGCCAAACAGGGGAGGGCCCAGGACCAATCCCTGTGGGACTCCACTCATGACTGGTTGACAGTCTGACTTGGAATCTGCAACTTTTATTCTGCGGGTCCTGTCTGAGCAAATTTGCAACCAACCCAGTGATGTAAGGATTGATGCCTAGTTTGAGTTTATCAATGATATCTGAGTGGGGAATGTGGTATCAAGGGCTGTGGCCAGGTGGAGGTAGGCTGTATGCACTGCCTTACCCTTGTCCCACAGCCTTGGTGTCTGCTTTGAAGTCAACCAGTTCAGCAGGCTGAATCTCCCCTTGACGTAGTCACTGTGTGGGGTCAAGAGTTTGGAGATTGCCTATATATTTAAGCAGGTCCATGATGCGCTCTATAGCTTTGCATAAGACCCATCAGGCTAATGGGGAGATAGTTCCTGAAGAAAATATCCAAAAATGACGAGAGGAACTCCGTACTATATCTTTTCTTTGTCTCAGAACAAATTCTTGCCAAACAGTTCATTCTGTCAGAGCTATTGCAATTCTATTATAACACAGCTAGACAGATGAGACCAAGGCATACTTAGTCAAAGACGTCCCTACTGAATGAAACACTGTCCAGTTTATATACTCTTTTCAACCAATGTTCTTTTTAATGTCCTTGTTACTTTGTCATGAAAAAATCCATGGTTATTTCGTGCCCTTTTTTGGTCCTTGCTGTATCTGAAGACGTCTGACCTGTCTGCATTTTATTTATTTCTGCATCTGAAAGCCAAGAAAGTCCACTTCCTTTTTTTCTATAACAGGATTCCATTTACAGTAATGCCCAAAGCTATATGTTAATATCTAAGCTGAACATAAGTGTTCTTGCAAAGCAAGCCATATTATTTTGAAAACTGCTGTTTGGCCTTGCACATTTCACTGTACACAGTATAGTGGGGAAAAGCATTTTAATTTATGCAATATCTATCGATTCCCACTTGTTTTATTTAAGGCCCATGAAAATTGTAAAACAATTTATAACTGAAATATGATCTTCAGTACTTTGAATCCCTTGGTCTGTTGCAACATACGAATCCCTTGCATTCAATGCTATCTGTTTATACAATGTTACATTACCAACGGCTGTTACATGATTAATACTTTTATTAACACAAATTTTATGACGATAAGAGCAATTAATGCGGATGTTGTAGTACCCCACTATAGACAGCCGTTATTAATTAATTTTTAACTGCATTTATGCTTCCTTAAGCAAGTTGTCAGTCTTGCAGTTACGCACAAGCATTTCAAAATCTTGTCAAGTTAACCCTTGCTTTACAAGGCAAAACCTTGTATTAGAAACATTTCTCTTGCACTGCATAATTTCATTATTGCTTTGGGGAAAGAATATTTAAAAGCAATTTACAGGAAAATGTGATCCTCTGTAATCAATAGCCTTTATTGTTAACAGTTACTTGTTTGACAGTTTTATAACACATCTGCTCTGTTATATCTGAGAGGTCCATAAGTTGCCTTTGCTATTAACTGTAACTTTCTGTATATATTGCCTTAGTGGCACCATACCAGTGAAAAATTCAGTTTCTGAAATAACGCCATTTCCTATGTCCAGCTGTTTTAAAATCTTTTCCTATTTTTTGGCATGAACCTCCCTCTTTTCCTGGTGACTTTTTACTGTGTCCTCTGGTAATGTGCGAGTAAGTTTCATTATTGGAACTGCATGCTCTATGTAACAGAATTTCTTCATCGCTTTCTTAAAAGTATTATTTTAACTCCCATGCTGTTTTTATTTTATGGTCAAGCTTTTTCCCATGACCATAGTTAGTGTTTTAAACATAAAACCTGTATGTGTAACTTCTACAGGGACTGCATGTAATGGCATTTTTCCCTCCAAGGAATGTGGCTAAAAACCCGACACTTTGACGTGTCACATGCCTTTGCAAACACATTTTGCATGTCCAAAATGTATTGAAATCAAGTATCTGATCATGATGCCCCTGTTCTCATGATTTATTATATCAGAGTATCTCTCCCCATTTTTTCTTTGCAACTGTTTTAGATTGCCTTGTTCATAGATTGCTATTATAGAAACAAATTTAAACTTTTGTAAGACTTAACAGACTCTTACTGTTTGATATTAACTTGCACTGATTTTTATGAACCAACATGATGTGCTGCTTTTGCTTTATTTTTATTAGCTGAAAAATGTTATTTGTAATGACACACTAGTTTACAAACCTGTATGTATTGCTGTGTATTACTGGATGGCCATTACACCAGTTTGACTGTTTTTGCAGTACTAGTTTGTTTATATGACTGTTTGCTGTTATATTTTATGTAATTTGTTTTGAAAATATGATTAGTCACTGTTTTTTTTTACCAATATTGGTCCTGTTTGCTGTATGCATAAGCTGCCTGTGGAGACTTACTGTATTTTTAATGTGTGTGGGTTTGACCTCGTTACTATAGAACCTTTTGTCATTTAGGATTTGTCATAGGTACGGTCTTAATGTTACTGCATTTCCAGACCTAGATGTGGACTTGCATACCCAACATTTAATTGCATTGTTTACTTTTGCATATACCATTTGCACTACTGTAAATATATTTACTGTATTTGTATTAACTTTACCTTTACATTGTATCTGTATTAACTTTTAACTGTGTTCTGAATCTGTCCTGGCTTATTAAACCAGTAAAGTATTTTTGGTATTTTACTGTCCCCTTTGTTTAACATTGTTTTGTATACCAACATGGTCTTCAATTGCTTTAAAAGATCACTGTACTTTGCTGCCAACTGAACCTGTATTTTGTTAATTTATTGCTTTAATGCCTATTGCCTACCATGATCTGGGGTTTCTGTGTATTTCATAGGCTATACTTTATTTTTTGTGTCACTCTTGTGTTTGTTCCTGTGACTGTCCCTTAATGTATTTTCTGTACCTTGATTTTTTTCCCCTGTTTTTGGGTTTGAAGAGGCACTATTTGTAATGTGTACAATTCTGTTTAATGTGGCCTATTTTCTTACAAGTAAAACCTATTACCTGTTTTTCTGAACTTTTTGTATCTGTCTGTAACCCTGGTGGAACAGAAGCTGCTTGTGTTCCCCGTGTTCTGTTTAATGTGGCCTATTTTCTTACAAGTAAAACCTATTACCTGTTTTTCTGAACTTTTTGTATCTGTAACCCTGGTGGAGCAGAAGCTGCTTGTGTTCCCCCTGTGTTTGTTTTACATCAGCCATGCATTACATCCCCTTCCTTTTACCACATAGTCTACAAGCTGTTTTTGTACATTTCCTATGTGCATCTGCAATACTGAGTACTTTTTTTATAACTGTCTAGCACTCTGGCTTAATCTGAGTCTGTGTCTGTCAAACATAAACTGATTTTAAAGCTACATCTTGCAGAATGTCATTAACTGAATTGCTTTAACAACATTTTACCTGACCAAAACGTTGTTTTTTTCTGTCATGCTATTTAGACAGTCTGTAAAACAATAGAGTCTAGACACCGGTTTCAGCTGCTTGCTTTGCCTTGCCATTTGCCAAAGCATTTACTGTAGCTTTGTGTGCCTTGATTTTGATTGACAATACTAAACTTTCCCTGTAAATCATTTTGGGAATTAATGCCTATAACTCTGGTACTGGAGCATGTTTTAGGGGTTTGCCAACATTGTTTCCTCTTCTGACCCAAACTGGTATCTGTAAATGCAAAAAAAATTAAAGCATTATTTGAAATGGAACACAGTGTATGTCAACCATTGTTTAAATGTAAACATATTGAAACAAATTTTTTCCTCTTTCCACTGAGGCAGTCTGTAATAAACAAAACTAGATACATCAGCAGGAGAAATAACTTGTCATATCTGCTGATGAACCCTGCCCAATGTAAACCTTGCTGGGCTTTTAACTGTCTTGTCAGATTAACCTCTGTAGTTTGTGCTCTCCGTTTGTAACGTTAAACCAGAAATGTTGTCAAGTCTGAATGCTATGCTGTCTGTTTCTCTAAATGGCATTATTGTCCCTTACTACTGTCTCTAGGGAAATTTTGAAAAGCTGTGAAAACAGTTTCTCTACAAGGTTAATATTGATAGCACACTACTATGTTAGAACTTTCTTGATGTTCATTGTGCGACACTGCTGCAGTCATTACACTTGGGTTATCCTGCCGTCAGGCGGTTCCCCAATCAGCTTGAGTTCCAAAGTCTTGGTCCGGCGTCTGTTGCTGTCGCCTCCTCCTTGACATCAGTGCAACAGGGGTATACAAGATGCAGCCGATGCCATTCAGTCTTTCTTGCCATGCGGTGCCCAAAGCAAAAGCAGTTCAAGTGCCGGTCGGCCTACTCCTGAGATTTTCATTCAGAATCCAGAACCTAAGTCTTCAACAAAGCTAAGTACCCCGTTGGGGAAACTTTTTCTTGTCTCATACCGATGTCAGTAAAAGTTAACTATTTCTTGTGGGAAGCAAATACCTCAAGGATTTCCATTCTTGTATCCCATGCCTAGGCCCAGACCACAACATTACTGGTTGTCTGTTTTGTGCTAGGTTTAATAAGCACACTCTTAAATGTCAGTTTGATTTTGCCTGACATTACTTTGGCAGAACATTTAATTATACCATGCCGTCGGAACTTCCGACTACCGGTATTCATAAAAAGTGCAAAGACAAGGACATGCATCCGAGGCCCAAATCTGACAAAGCCTCTTCTAGGCCAGTCACCAGTTCTCTGGTTTTTGGTGAGGTGCCTTTGCAGCCCCTGATGACCACTTCTGCAGAACCACAGGCTGCCCCTGACCCCCACGTGGAGATGGCTGGGCCTTCGGACGTACTAGTTTTTCAGCAGACCGAAACAGATCCTGCAGAGGGATCCGGAGTACCTGAGCTAGCCGCAGCTTCAGAGGGTGTCTTCAGACCTACTCAGCTAAGCATTAAACCCTCTTCTAAGTCAAAGCCTCCTTTAAAAACTAAGAAACAAGTACAGCATTCTCCAGGACAGGCCTCCATGCCTAAGAAACAAATGCTCAAAATGGCCGAAGACCTAATCACTCTGATCAGGGGTTCCCATTCCCCTCCTGATAAAAGGCCTAGACAGGATGCAGATTGATTCATCTGACTAGGGGTCCATTTCCTCAGATTCATCCTCAGACCTGGGATATCCTTTACCCCCTTATGAAGATTCTGATGCTGAGGAATCTATTCCATCAGCCTCTCCGCCTGAGGACTACTCCTTTGGGGAAACCTTACATACCATGAGGGAGCATTTACATTGGGAAGGCCAGGATTATTCAGAATCCAAGAAATGGCTCAGACTTTCTATTACCTCAACACAGACCCCTGGCTATTCTGCCAGTGTTAGATATTGTGGATGTGTACACTGAATCCAGCTTAAATCCTGATTCCTTACCTCGAGCTCTACTTAAACCGGACAGATAGTGCCTGACTCTCAAATTTCTGTATAAAAGTCCTGTTGCTGATCCTGAAACTATTGGGACCCAAAGGGGTTAAGGCCTCATCAGCAAAGAACCCAGTTCCCTCTGACAGATTCCAGAGTACTAGACAGATGGGGAAAGAAAGTATGTCTGCAACCTTAGCAATGAGAGCCTTAAATTGCCAGTTTCACATGCTAAAATATCAGCAATTTTTGATGTCTCAGTTGAAACAAAAAATGCTTCCATATACAGATCCTCCTAATTTTAAAGAAATGCAGGATTTATTGTATGCCGCTGAACAAGTGGGAAAGCATACTTTGCAATGTGGTTTTGATTCTTTAGAGGCCTCGGTCCTAGCAGCAGTTACAGGCTGTCAGAAGACATGCATGGTTAAAAGAACATACGTTACCAGATCATGTTAAAGCTAAATTACTGGATGCACCTTTACAGCAGGATGTTTTATTTGGAGTGAAGGCAGAAAAGAGGTATTAAAGAAAATGGAGGATAAGGCAAAATCTATGCAAACAGTGAAGGATTTCTTACAGGTTCAGCCTCCTCTATTTAGTAGAAACTGGCAACAAAGAATTGGTCCTTTCCAGTTAATGACAGACCTCAAAGGGGCAGATATAGATGGCCTAGAGGTAGAGGTCAACCAGAAGGTCCTTACAGGCCTCGACAATGGGGTGCATCAGCCCAGAAAGAAGGGGAAGACCGGCACCAACCATATAAAAAACAGCCCCAATGACTTCCTACTCCAGCTGCCAAACAACTCACTCTTGGCAGCCTCTTTGGGAGGAAAACTGGCACTTTTTTGTCACAATTGGCATATGATCACCCAAGACAAATGGGTTCTCTATCATTTGAAAAGGTTACAGGTTCCACTTTTGCACTCTGCCCAGATTAAAAGGAATGCCAAATCTGCCACTAAATCAATGGGCAGAGGCACAAAAACAAATTTTTATTTTAAAATAAATAAAATGCCAAATCTGCCATTAAATCAATGGGCAGAGGCACAAAAACAAATTATGGCACTCGTGAACATGGGAGCTATCCAAAAGGTACCACCTCAGGAACAAGGGCAAGAATTTTACTCAAGACTTTCTGGTTCCCAGAAAAGACAAAGCCTGGAGAACCCAGTCTGGATCTTTCGACACTAAATACTTACCTGGATGTTCCGAAATTCAAAATGTTGACATTACAGCAGCAGCTTCCCATGCTGGGCAAGCAAGCTTGGCTTGTGACTTTGGACCTCAAGGAGGCATACCTGCATGTCCCTATCAGACAAAACTGCAGAAGATACCTCAGGTTCTTAGCTGGTCCAATGCACTATTAATTCTCTGCACTGCCCTTTGGATTATCTACTGCGCCCAGGGTCTTCACAAAGTGCCTGGCACCAGTAATTGCATTTTGCAGACAGAAAGGAATTCAAATTTACCCATACCTGGATGCCTGCCTGATTCAAGCAGAGAGCAAGGACATTCTTCTACAGCATCTGGCGTTTGTAAAAAAGTTAAGTTGCATCGGGTACACAGTAAACGAAAAATCAAAACTAGTGCCCTCCCAAGAGAATATTCCTGGGTGCCAGCTTGAACTCAATGGCCCAGATGGCTTTTCTCACGGCAGACCAGGACAACTGACAGTACTTTCAATTGATGGCAACAAAGACCCAACTCCCTGCAAGAAAAATTCTGTAGGCCTTGGGCTTCATGGCATCTTGCATACTACTAATTCCATATGCCAGACTGCATATGAGGAAACTACAATGGCACCTAAAGAATGTATGGTCTCAACACTGGCAAAGTTTGGAAACAGTTATACCACTAATACCTTACCTTAAACAGGAGTTTCGATGGTGGGCTCAAGCTTGTCACCTCAAGGGACAGCCTTTCACTCAACCCACAGCCGGGCAAACACTGAGAACAGATGCATCGGATTACGCCTGGGGAGCACACATGGCAGGAAAATGTATTCAGGGCAAGTGGCCCACAGAACAAAGGCATCTGCACATCAATCAAAGAGATGCTAGCTGTACAAAATGCCCTTATAGCTTTCAAGGACCTGTTGCATCCAGGACAACTACTACTAAAGACAGGCAATGCCACAGTTATGTGGTACATAAACAAGCAAGGGGCCACTCACTCCTACCCCCTCTGCAGACGAGCCATGACCTTGTGGAACACCGCTATAAACTGTCAAGTTCATCTACAAGCACAATTCCTGCCAGGAGAGAAACACACTGGCAGGCGACTTGAGCAGAAATATCATGGACCCCCACGAATGGGAATTGAATTCTCAAATATTCAGAATAACAAATGGTGGAGCCCGGACATAGATATGTTTGTCTCCCTAATAAATTGCCAGCTAAAGAAATTCTGCACAAAGAGTTACCATCCGTAAGCATGGAAAGTGGATGCCCTCTCATTCAACTGGACAAACCTACAAGTATATGCTTTTCCACCACTGCCTCTTCTCCCAAAGGTACTCATAAAGGCCAGGCAGGAATAGCCAAAAATGATCCTGATTGCACCAGACTGGCCACGCCAGCACTGGTACTCACTCTTAAAAAACCTTAGCACAAGGACCACCCTGGATTTTGCCTCAAATACCACATCTGTTGTCTCAACACAACAATCAGTTACTCCACAGCCAGCTAAAGACACTAAACCTAGCTGCGTGGAAGATTCCCCTCTTACTGGCTAGTACGTACCTAGTTCCTGCCATGTGTGCTCCCCAGCAATGCCTCTCTCCAAAGCAGTTATGGATGTCATCCTGGAGGCCAGAAAGCCTAGTACCAGGAAAGCCTACTTGGATAAATGGAAGAGATTCTGTGCCTGGAACCAGGCTCATAGCCTTGATCCTCTTGTGCTAAACATTCCTCAGATACTACAATATTTGACTGAGATGCTGGATGAAGGCCTCTCCTTTTCATCCATCAAGATCCACACCTCTGCCATCTGTGCACATTACAACACAGATCCACCAATTTTCTCTAATCCTTTGCTGAAACAGTACTTCAGAGGGGCTAAAAACATAAGACCGCCCCATAGAGCACCTACTCCTACTTGGGACCTCAACTTTGTTTTGGAAAAATTGACATTACCTCCTTTTGAACCAGCTAGCACGGCAGAATTAAAATACATTTCTTGGAAAACTGCTCTGCTCCTGGCAGTAACTTCTGCAAGAAGAGTTTCAGAATTACAGGCACTAATGGCAATGGAACCTTTCCTCATTTTCCACCAGGACAGGGTGTCCTTAAGAACTAACCCTACGTTTATGCCCAAGGTGGTTTCAAGTGTGTCTCTAAACCAAACCATTCACTTGCTTACTTTTTATCCAAAACCACAGAATAAAGGGGAAAGACCCTTGCATTCATTGGACATTCACAGGCAGTTACGCTTCTACTTGGACAAAATCATAGCTTTCAGAAAATCTGAGCAATTATTGGTAGTATATGCTGCAGCAGCACAGGGAAAAGCTATTCCAAAACAGACTATTTCTAAATGGCTAGGACATTGCATATGTTCCTGCTATACGCACCATGGAAAACCTGTGCCTAACAGCATTAGATCTCACTCCACCAGGGCAACAGCCACTTCAACTGCCTACCTCAGAGGAGTACCTACCAAGGATATTTTGGAAGCAGCAACATGGCGTTCTGTGCATACCTTCAAGCATTATCTGCCTCTATACTCTAAATCCAGAGCTGGCTTCGCCTCTGCAGTGCTGCAGGGCCTTATAGCCACCCCTAATGCCTTATAGAACCAACCGCCCTACCTCAGCTTTGGGATTCTACCCAAGTGTAATGACTGCAGCAGTGTCACACTATGAACATAGTACAGTTTTGTACTTACCATAAATGTAGATGTTAGTGTAGACACTGCTGCAGTCCAGGTTACCCTCCCTCCTTCCCCTCTTACTGGCTAGTACGTACCTAGTTCCTCTCCTTTTTATTACCTATGGGGAGTATTTGCTGGTAGCTGAAAGTAGGTTTGCTTTTCTTATGTATGTTTTATTAGCAATTTGAATTGTCTACCTATTTGGGGGCACCTGACATCTGGGGCAAGAAACTGAATGGCGTCTGCTGCATCTTGTATACCCCTGTCGCACTGACGTCAGGGAGGAGGCGACAGCAACTGACTCCAGACCAAGACTTTGGAACTCAGGCTGGCTGGGGAACCGCCTGACGGCAGGATAATCCAAGTGTAATGACTGCAGCAGTGTCTACACTAACATCTACATTTATGGTAGGTACAAAACTGTACTTTTTTGTGCATTTGCAGTATTTACTATAACATGTTTATGTAGTCTATTACCTTACTAACAATAATTGCATACACTTGTACTGTATGAGATTTAGGTGACTGCAGAAGGTACATTTACTTGTTGTACATGTGAAGAACACTAGAATCAAACAGATTGTTTATTAGAATATGATGTATCTTATGGTATGGCTTGCATACTAGACTCGTGACAAGATGGACAAGTTTGGTAAGTTATTTCCACGTAAACTGTCTTTAGGAATCGCTGTACATTTTATGTATGGATTATAAGCATTTATACATTTAGAAACAACTGGTATCTAATGTCTGAACAAAACATTTCAGATTTACATTTAATGTCTAACAGAAGGTTGAACCATGTAAATTTATATAAAATATGTGGGCATTGTAAAGTTAACTGTACTTGCATCCATGTTATAGCTGTGAAGAAAGTACCATAATTTATCCTGAAGTCAGTCTGGAAAAGGATGAAGTTTCTCCCTAGACTAAGTGTAGGTGGTCTGACACAGGACAGTTTCCACGGTGGTGCTGTGTCCACTAATGTAATGGAACTGTTTGTCTGTTAAAGAAATGGAACTGTTTGAACTAATGTAAGTAGGGATCCCTCTAATATTAACTGCTTGTAACGGATACAAGGTCACAGCCACTGGCCAAGGCTCGCCACTGAAGAAATGTATTTCTTTTGTGAAGAAATGTCAAGCGGAGGTTGGGCTAGCTTGCCACTGAAGAAACTGGCCAAAAGTAACCAAGCAAACTGTCCTACTGTATCTGTTGCACTTTTTCAGAAGAAATTCTTGCCAAGCACTTAATTCTTCCAGAGCTATTTCAATTCTATTGTAACACAGCTAGACAGAGGAGACTGAAGCACATTTAGTCTACATGTCACCACTGAATGAAACATACTGTCCAGTTTAAAAAATTACCTTGGTTGAAAAGAATATACAATGTCCTTGTGACTTGTTCTTTTAGTTTCTGTGTCTTGATAGTCCATGGTTATTTCATGCCCTTTTTTGGTCCTTGCTGTATAGATTTCTGACCTGTCTCCATTTTATTTCTGCAGCTGAAAGCCAAGAAATTCAACTTCCTTTTTTTCTATAACAGAATGCCTTTTACAGTAATGCCCACAGCTATATGTTAATATCTAAGCTGAACAGAATGTTTTTTGCAAAGCAAGCCATATTTTGAAAACTCGAAATGTAACAATACTGTGCTATCTTCTCTCGCAACAGATGAGGAAACACAGTATAGGACGACCACTTAGACGTTTATTGAAAACAATAAAACATGTAGCTGCTTGATACAAAGTTACCATATGAGTTTAGCGCTTTCACCTATCAATCATAGGCTTCTTCAGAACTCATTCAGTTGATTTGTACGCCATTTTAAATAAACTTTTTGGCGCGAATCTAGTCTGACAAAACTTTTGTATTTAAAGTGCCACTGTGCAAATTTGTTTGTGTGATTTAAATATAATAATAAAAAAAACTTATCAAACAAACTCAGCTAAACCTCCTCCAAACACGTGCTATGTACATTAATAACAAAATGAAATTTAAATAAACAATATACAACATAGATACTTCATTTACTGTACATATCCCTAAAGTTGATAAATTCCTTAAAATTGAACATGAACAGATTAAGTTATTGCTGAACTGTATAAATATGCTAATGAATTAATAATTTAAATGTATTAAATATATTAAATGTGTTTGTTAAAAATTAGATGTTAAAACTAAGTGTGTAAGCAATGTTAATATATTGTAGGGAAATGTGCAAAATTGTATGTGAATGAATCCACTGTGAAACCTTAAATACTGTTGTATAATTTGCTGAGTTTGTTTGATAAGTTTTTTTTATTATTATATTTAAATCACATAAACAAATTTGCACAGTGGCACTTTAAATACAAAAGTTTTGTCAGACTAGATTCGCGCCAAAAAGTTTATTTAAAATGGCGTACAAATCAACTGAATGAGTTCTGAAGAAGCCTATGATTGATAGGTGAAAGCGCTAAACTCATATGTTAACTTTGTATCAAGCAGCTACATGTTTTATTGTTTTCAATAAACGTCTAAGTGGTCGTCATATTCTGTGTTTCCTCATCTGTTGCGAGAGAAGATAGCACAGTATTGTTACATTTCGAGGAGTTTTTTCCTCGCAACGCTTTTCTGCAGATATTTTGAAAACTGCAGTTTGGCCTTGCACATTTTCTTTCACTGTTCACAGTATAGTGAGGAAAAGCCTTTTAATTTACACATCAGTTCCTAGGGTCTGTAGTTGCCCCCTCCTTTATGGAGTGGGATGACTAGCAGTGCACCATTTGTTAGGGATATAGCCTGAGGTAAGGATGTGATTGAACAGGGCAGACCCATGTGGTGTCAGTTTGTTTTGTAGCTCATGTAGGACACAGCCAGGGATATTATCACAGCCCATGGAGGCTGTATTATTGAGAGAAAGCCAAGCCAACAACTAACTGAATGAAAGATGGCAGCACGATATACCAATCCAATTAAAGTAAATCCAGTAGTATGCCATTCCTAATGAACTAAATCCAGGGTAAAAATAAGAAATCTGTTTATTGAAAAAGTTGGGTAAGTGCTTTCGTCTGTGACACCAGACTTCTTCAGACAACCATTACAATGAAAAACTTCTTGTATAGTGATCTGTAGTCACTAATTACAATCAATATCCAATTAATTACTCGATAGTTAACAGGAACATTGAATTAAATAAAATCATTGTTAATTGGTTGTAAGTATACATATCTAAATAGGTTTAAAATATTTATTTAAAATACATGTTTATGTATGTCATAATAAATGTGTGATACCTGTATAAAACCATGCTAAAAATACTATACATAATTTCCATAGAACAATACTTACTATAGACCTTAAGTTTTAAAATGCTTGCAATAGAAATTGAGTCATTCAGACCCAGAAATTGTGTTGCATTTAAAAGTACCTGCCACCAATATTCTTTGGATTCTAAAATCTTTCCATGGACCTTTTCTTGGAGATGGTCATACTTGTTCTAATACTATAAACTTAAATTTGTGTAGGATTTTGAGCCAGATGTCTATATGATGCATTGGTATGCGATTGTTTATTAATTTCATAAATATGCTCATAAATATGGTTTTAGTTTTTGTTCTGTTTTGCCTGTATGAAAGGCTGAGCAGTGTGAGCATACTGCCGCATAGACAACACCCATTGTGTTGCAGTTGTATTTGCCTGTAACATTAGTCTCTGTACCCATAATTGACAAGTGGTTTACTTCTAGCATACAAGCACTGTGCGCATGTTGCATTTTCTCATGGTTCCTTGAATTCTCTCTACTACATTGGAACATGCATTACACCAGTCTTTTAAATTACGGCCCCTCTTATAAGTAATTGATGGTTGTACACCTAAAACTTTGTAGACATTATAAATCTCATGAAGAAAAATTGGACATTCATTATGAGAGACATCAAACTAGTCGGTCCTTGGTGTATGTAGTTAGTTATAAAACCTATAGTGAATTTCAGGTAGTCCTCCAATAGAGGCTGTCCAATTAAAAAAATCTACAAGTCTCAGCCGTTCACTTCAACAGTTTATTAAAAAACACACAGCACAAAAGATATTGGATTAAGCACTTTCATCTCTTATCCAGATACTTCATCAGAATCAAATACCTTATTTCTTTGGCAGTCCTTTGATAATTAGCTAGGTTATCAAAGGACTGCCAAAGAAAGAAGGTAATCAGATATATTTTGTGCTGTGTTTTTTAATAAACTGTTGAAGTGAACAGCTGAGACTTGTGGATTTTGGAATTGGACAGGCTCTATTGGATGACTACCTGAAATTCATCATTTGGTGCAGTGTGTGCGTTTTGTGGATAAAAACCTGTAGTGCCATATCTGTGTGTTAGACTGTGTATTTGATCGTTTCATATTAAGGGATGTTTTCCCTTGTGAATCCTGAAACAATTGTACTAGTGTTTGTCAATAAGGGCTGATAAAATGCTGTGTTTCTCTTATGTACTACAAAGAGAATACTGACCACAAATTGTTTGGGATAATCCTGGTTTAAAACATATCACTAATGTATCGACATTCTTCCATAAAATCATCTTCTGTTACCATTCATCCTGCACGGACCATTTGTCCCTTGATAACTGCTTTCTTAACATGTTTTGGATGATTATGCAAAAACTTATTGGAATAAGTTTTCTTCCTATATATGTTGGCCTTTAAACAACCTTGTACTGAATTTTTTTATCAACACATCCAAATATAAAATACTATTTCTTCCGACTTCATAGGTGAACTTTAAAAAAACTCAGTTGAATTATTGATGCATTGCACAAACTTTGTGTATGATTTCTATGGGACCATTCCAAATAAGAGATCCTCCAAAAAGTGGCAATACATGCTAACATGTTCCATAAAATATGACTAACAAAGAATTGTGTTCCCATATGGCCATAATTACATTTGCATACAATGTGCCTATTGGTGAGCCCATTGCTACCCCTTTTATTTGCTTAAAATAGTAACCATTATGGTATAAATTAGTTAAAACCAATTGCAACAAATGTGATAGTGTTGATGTCATCCTGAGGGATGACCATTATTTCTGTGAACCATTCCAGCCCTACATATTTTACATCCACAGTAATAAATGTAATATTTTCAATGTTTGGTATACGTGTCCTATTGACCTTTTTAAGAAAGTCCCAAGAATCGCAACATATATATTGTAAACCAAACACTTTTTCTTTCAATTGCATGTCTACATATTTGGCCATAAAATGTTTGAGTCCCCAGCATCCACAATTGGATGTAGAGGTGGATTTTGTAAGTCCTTGTGAATTTTGGGTGCTCCAAAAATTGGTATTCTGGATTTTGTACAGGCATATACGCATGGGCCTCCTTTATTTGTCCCTGCATCAGCATGTCTTCTAAATAATAGTCGACTCTAGTGTTGGAAATATTAGTTTCATTAAGAGAGGCTTCAATGTATGCATCTTCATACTATATTGGTAGTATATGCTGGTTGTAGTCCATTAAATTCATTATCACCAGTCCACCTCCCTTATCTGGTTGTATAATAGTAAGTAACCTTTTTTAATATTTCTTGTTTAGTGATATTGCTTATGGGATATTTAGCTTTCTGTTGAAGTTGATTCCTAAAATCAATTTCACATAATTCAATTTTATCTTAGGATTTAGGGGAGGATTAAAACTACTAGGGATATGCATTGGGTTTTTCTGTATAGTTGAAGCATGTTGAAATAGAACAGCTAGGTTCATCGTCCTAGTGAACAGCTTCAGTTCTGTTATTAAATCAGTGACCCTTGCTCGCCTCTTGGGTATAAATGTGAAACCTTTGCTGAAAATATTGGCATGTTGAGTATTTAAAGCTAGCTGACTATAGTTGTAAATTTTATAGTCCCCTGTAGAATTAGTGATAAGTTTGTAGGTATTATGTGGAACTTGTTCACCTACCAGTTCTAATTGTAGTTCCGTGAGCGTGAGCCTGTTCTGTCTCCATGTGTATGCTGAATTGCCCCTTGCTTGATAGCTGTGTCTGTTCCATAGCCGTTCAATCTGTGTAGGGTACTCTCCTCTAAAGGGATTTGTTGTTGGTTGTTTGTATCCACTTCATTAGTATTATGCCTGCCATTATTGTTTGAAGAGCTGTTTCTTCCCTTTGCTCGCTGTTATGCTGTCCACGTGGTGGTTAAGTGTAGGCTCTTCCGTTGGAATAGTCCATTTGATCTCTCTTTAGTTTGTGGGTTTTTCTGTCTAACCAATTTGCTATGGTTATTCACCTGAGTGAAAACCTCAAGGTATTGATTTTGACTAGCTGCAAATGCGGTCTGCTTTATTTTTGCATCAAGTGCTTCAATTTGAACATTTAATTCTTCCATTTTATGGTGTTGCTGCGGTAGCGTTGTTGCCTCACAATAAGATGTTGTCCTGCTAGATTCTCAGCTAAACTGTCTTCTGTGTGGAGACGTGTGAATGGGCATACCTTCGTTGAAGGTTGTACATCAGGGCTGGTAACTCTGTGTAAAAATCTACTGCCAATCATTAGTGGACCGGAGTTCCACTGTGGCGACCCCTACCTGGGAAAAGCCGAACGATACTACGTTTGATCAGTACCTCTAAAAATTCACACCCCTGCCAATCAGAGTTGTAAAAGCCCCTTATGCAATGCAGTAATCTCTTAGTACTGTTGGATACTTCCAGTATCTTAACCCCTTGGGAACCTGCTGATGCTTAATGCACTCTTTAAAATATACATTCTCATAAACTAATTTACGATGGATGATTTTCATGATTTGGTATGGAACTATCATTGTAAAATTTGGCATATGCTTGTCTGTTTTTTCTATTTGATTTAGCCACTGCTGCAGTGGTATGTCATTTTGTAAAGGTTCAACATTGTGCATTATAGTTTGTTGCAATTGAGGTTGCCCTGGTGGAATACTATCCAAACTGTTGCTGCTGTCAGCCCTATTCCGTATAGGGTGGACTGGTTGCATTTCTCCTGCATTAGTAATGTTCCCTGACAGTTGCTGAATGAGTTAAATTTGTTACTGAGTGCTGAAGTAATTCAAATTCAGCTCTTGTAACCGTTGATACCGCTTCTTGCGGGCTGCCAGTTGCCATAATAAATCCTCAATTACTTAAGGGGGACCGTAATTTTAAGACTGGTGTAATGCATGTAGTAGAGAAAATTCAAGGAACCATGAGAAAATGCAACGTGCACATATTGTGCTTGTATACTAGAAGTGAACCACTTGTCAATTATGGGTATAGAGCTTAATGTTACAGGCAAATACAATTGCAACACAATGGGTGTTGTCTGTGGCAGTATGCGCACACTGTTCAGCCTTTAATATAGGCAAAACAGAACAAAAACTAAAACAGCGTATTTATGAAATTAATAAACCATCACATACCAATGCATTATATAGACAACTGGCACAAAATCCTACACATAATTTTAAGTTTATAGTATGAGATCAAGTACGACCATCTCCAAGAAAAAGTCCATGGAAAGTGATTTAAGAATCCAAAGAATACTGGTGGAGGTTATTTTAAATGCAACACAATTTCTGGGTCTGAATGACTTTCTATTGCAAGCATTTTAAAACTTGAGGTCTATAATAGAGTATTGTTCTGCGGAAATTATGTGTAGTATTTTTAGCATGGTTTTATATAGGTATCACGCATATTTATTATAACATGTATTTTAAATTAAACATACATTTAGATATGTATACTTACAACCAATTAACAATTTTTATATTTAATTCAATGTACCTGTTAACTATTGAGTAATTAATTGGATAATTGTAATTCGTGAATACAGATCATTATATAAGAAGTTTCTTTCATTGTAATGGTTGTCTGAAGAAGGCTGGTGTCACAGCCAAAAGTGCTTACCCAACTTTTCACTAAACTTGGATTCCTTATTTTTACCTAGATTTAGTGCATTAAGATTGGCATACTGTTGGATTTACTTTAATTGGATTGGTATATCGCTGGTTTGCTATTGCGCTGCCATCTTTCATTCAGGCTGTATTATTGGCTTTGTGTAATGCAGCTTTAACCGGTGCTGCAGAAATAGTGGGTAATGGGCTTCTGCTATTGTGATAAGGCCCTGGTGTGGGGGTGCGGTGAGAGGTTGGCATGGAATCTGTCTGCCACTGTTTACTACATCTGTTAACTCAGTATAGGAGGTGCCATTGTGCAATAATGCAGAGCAAATCTGGGTACTACCTTGGAGGTTCTTGATTTAGCTATAGTAGGCTTTGTGGTTTTTGGTGTCTGGTGCAATTCTGCCTTCATATCTGGCTTTAGAGGATTTGTTAAGGGATCTCAGGTTTTTGTTGAGACTGGAGGTTTTCCAGTCTTGTGACTTCATTTTTTTTCTGCAACAGTTTCTTTCTGTTGTAGAGTTTATTGATGGCTGGGGCCCACTAGCTTGGCTTCCTTTTTTTTTTTTTTTTGGAGGAGAGTATCCTAGTTCTGTTTGGCATGGCAAGGTGTATGAATTTGTGTTTCAGCAGCCATTCAGCTATTTTGCATTGGCATGGGTGCCAAGAAGTTGGCCATCCCTGTTTTTAGGAGCAAAAGTCAGCTTTAGTGAAGTTTTTTTAGGGTGGTCACCTTGGCTGGCATTGTAGATGAGTTGGAGATTTCCATGGTGATCAGTTTGTGGTCTGATTTAACCAAGGAGGAATTGACAATAGGTGTGGAGCAATGCTTTCCCATGTTGGTGATAACCAGGTTGAGGATGTTGCTTCCTCGGGGGCGGGGGTGTCAGCATGAGCTGGTCCAAGGCATTGGAAATGATAAATTCCAGAAAGTGGTGTGCCTGTACTTGAATAGTTTTCCCAGTTGATGGAAGGGTAGCTAATCACCCAGTATGAGAGCATTGGGTTGGACCTTGATGTTTCAGGGTGCTTAGGAACTTGGAGTGAGAGAGTCTAGGGACATGCTTGGGGTTCTGTAGCAGGCTGTGACTTGTATCGCAGTCTTACTCATTGTTAGTTGTACCTGGAGTATCTCGGATGCATTATGCTATGCTACCAACCTAGAGGTGTGCATATCCTTTGGAGACACCACAACCTTTAGAGCTTCTGGCTGTATTCTGGGGCTGAAAGGTATGGAATGAGATGTAGCCTGTGAGTGCAGGGGTGCTTTCTGCTTCTTTAAATCGGGTCTTCATTGTAGCACAGATGTTGACATTCTCCATTATGAGGAGAGCTTTGAGTGAGTGCATATTGAGATTTAGACATCTAGCATGGGGCAGCATGCTTCCCAGATTGCATTTGTTTGTAGCTGTTATGGTTGAATGTTGGTCTTTGGAACACTGCCTAAATAGAGTCCCAGGGGTGACAGATGCAGGCCATCTCTGGCAAAGCATCGTGGTCTGTTCATGTTGTCCCAGACAGATACTGGATCCCTTTAAAATGACACCAGAAACTTTGCCAATTGTTGAAGTCAGTCCTTTTCTGCTTCTGCTTGTACTAGCATTCTGGCTGATGGTAGAATACTGCTCAGGGCTAGGGGGTCATGTGCCTGGGCCACATCAGCGTTCTGTCACGTCTCTCCTCTGGTAATCTAAGGAGGTATGTCTCCATTTATTCACACCTACATGGCTAATAACAGAGTCATATTTGTACTTGACCAGCATTCATGTGTTATATCCTGACACTTGATAGACAACTGACTGTCACCCTCTCTTTATTCAACCTAGTGAGTGGGACAACTGACTGTCACCCTCTCTTTATTCAATGTAGTGAGTGGGACATCAGTGTGCCTCACAATTGAGTCTCCTATGATTAGGACATTGCGCAAAGTGTTTTGCCTTAAGGGCTTAGGCTGAGGGGTACTCTGTGTTCTGGGGTTGGTGATGTGGTTGAGTGCATTTCTGTCTTGGGGTCATTGGGTTAATTTTTGAGAGCCTCTGCAAAGCTGGGTGTATGGTTTGTGTTTCTATTTGTAGTGTTTTGGAGGGTTGTGTTCCATGTAGTGTTGCAGATGTTTACCTTCTACTCTTGACCAGGTAGTCCGGTCTTGGAGTGTGCGCTCCCATTTTGGTGATAAACTGGCATCTTTTACATGTATGGGTGTTTGAGGAGAAAGCTGTCTGTCTACATTAGATAGTTGCCATACTGCCTCACTATGCCCCCAGGTTTGCAGGCCAAAGCACAGGAAATTGCCCTACAGTCATACCAGGCAAGGTCAAGTACTGGTGCTATTATTGCATAGGAATAGCTAGTGCTGATAGCACCCAAGTGTGCTACAATAAATGCTACAAAAGCCTGTTAAAGTGCTAGCTGATTAAGCTAACTGAAGTGCAAGAAGTAAAAACAAGCATGTTCTAAGGGAAAAATGGAACAGACTTTCTGGCACTGGTAATACTTTATCTCAGCTGAGCAAACCCACAAAAATATGGGCTTTTATGCCAGAAAGTTAAAAGGGATGTAAAAAATGCCCAAATGGCCAATGAGCTAAAATTTCTAGACCAGAAACCACTCCTCTTGTAGTAGGCTACCTACCACTGATAAGCCAGAAGGCTTCCCTCCAACACGAAGGTCTGGGGGGTGGGCTCAAAACTTACAAAACAGTCCTGGCTACAGCCAATCTGTGTCTGGACTAGGCTAGTTAGAGGAAAGGCAGGAAACTGTCTTAGAACTTTTTTTTTCTTTTTGCCAAAAAGCAGTAGTAAAAACAGTTTAAATGCACAAATGTACACGCTAGCATGTGAGTGTGTAGCAATATTAAGGCAAATGATTGCAAATAAAAAACAGTGCAGAGAGCAGTACATTATGAAAGAATCAAAATGGAGGCACTTTAGTATCGTTCTCCTTCCCATTGATCTTGTCTGTAGAACACCAAAACTGGATCTGCAGAGCTTACACACTTAAACCTTTAAACAGACTAAAAACAGCAGTAATAAATGCAGCAGAGAAGATACAATTGAATACTTTGGAGAACAAGAAGCAGGAAAACCAAGATGAAGTAATAGAGTTGGAGGAAACACAAATACCGTAAAAGCAGCTGAATAAATTTGTATACTTAAAAAAAAAAAAAAAAAAAGGAACAGAAGATATACTGTGGTGGTGCTGTGGTAGTGTTGTCGCCTCATAGCAAGATGTCCCGTTTTATTCTCAGCTAGAGCGTCTTCTGTGTGGAGGCATATGTGAATGGGGCATGCCTTCGTTGAAGGTTGTGTCAGGGCTGGTAACCTGGTACATAAAAATCCACTACCAATCATTAGTGGACCAGAGTTCCGCTGTGGCGACCCTTAACTGGGAAAAGCTGAAAGACACAAATCAGAATGACAAAAGATGAAATGCGTGAATGCTATAATGTTTACACAAATGTTGATCTATGAAGAGCGAAGGACTGAAATGCTGAAATACACAAAGTCAAATGGATTTCCTTGGCCAACAGGGTGATTGGGGGGGGGGCTGAGGAAATGTATCCTGCTCACCATTGCAGAGTGGTCTCAGAGTTGGGGGAGAGAGAGAGATTTGGGTTGCTTGCCCCCCTTGCAAAAATGTTTATAAAAGTCTCACTTTGGTTTTTACTTACCTGTTTGGTGTTGACTTTTGGTGGTTCTGTCCTTCGCTCTTTGTAGATCGATGTTATAGCGTTTGTGGATTTCAGCTTTCGTGCTTGTAATATAGACCTGATAGTTCAAGGTTAAGAAACTAAGGGGGTTGCTCTTAAATGTTCTCTCTGTATTAGATAGAATGAGCAAATGACACGACTGGGAGGAGGGACCTAGATCAAACTTACAGTAGAGGCAGGCAGCTGCAAAGCTACCAACTATAAGAACAAGACACCAATAAGGATGGAGGGTGTGCAACTATCCTACAGCTACTGGCTACACTTTTTGGCAGAAAACACTACAGATATATCACAGCAGAACAGCAGTGAGACATTTAAACAGATAAAGTAACAAGGAAACTCTAGAGAATGCTTTTAACTGTATACAAATCAGTTATATGATGCACTCCTTGGCAGGAAATCAGAACAAACAGATGCTTAAATGGAGAAAATTTCCAGTTAATACTTTTCATACAGTGAAACTAGCTAAAGAAAGCTTTACAAACAGTAACGTGATTTAACAGGCCCTGGGCAGACCATTTTAGTACAACCATGCAGATTAGTTTATAGCAATAAACTACAGTAAAATGTGTGCAGTAGACAAGTGCTATAAATGGCTTGAATAAGCAATAACTAGTTTTTTATTTTTACTTTTATATTTTTACTTTTTTACTTTTATATTTTTACTTTTTTACTTTTACTTTTTTACTTTTACTTTTTTACTTTTATATTTTTACTTTTATATTTTTACTTTTATATTTTTACTTTTATATTTTTACTTTTATATTTTTACTTTTATATTTTTACTTTTATATTTTTACTTTTATATTTTTACTTTTATATTTTTACTTTTATATTTTTACTTATTTTATATTTACATTTGGAAAGTCCGACTAGGTTCCACAGATCCTGTTTTCAGCGGAGGCCTGGGGAGAAATGCTCCAGAAGCATGTCTTTAGAATGTGGGAGGAAAGTGGAGGAAACCCACGCGAACGCAGGGAGAACATGCAAACTCCACACACAAGGCACCCCAGCCGAGAATCGAATCGGGAGAACCTCTTGCTGTGAAGTGACTGCATTAACCACTGCACCACTGTGCCTCCACAGTTGTGACACATAGTAAAAATAAGCAAAAAAAAAAAACAGGATACTTATTTTTATATATCACAGATCGGAGTTGTAGTCAGTGCCTCTCCTCCACTCAGCTCAGTGTGTAATGGCACCGTTATCTTAGTTTGTATTGTGAATGATTTATGCTATGAGGAAGGTGAGTGGTACTGTTCATAGGTGATTTTGAATGTGAGAGTGGATCTAGCTGTTGTGGATAAGCAGGTGGCTTTTTGGAGTGAGAACAATGAAGCTCCGAGCGAGGCAATAGGTTTAATAAATCTACGTATCGTATTGGCAGTGCTTTGTATTAGACTGATGAGAGCAGAGTATGGGGTGAGTGTTTTCTAGTTTAGGAATTAATACATAGTTATTATTCTGCCTTCGGGGATGAGGTGGTTTAGATCACATTTGTGAGGGGGAGTATGTTTTAGTGCGTCCAAGATGTACTGCAAGGTGTTTGGTGCTTCAGAATGATATATTGTGTTTCATTACGTTAAACTTGTGTTATCAAGGGGGCATGTTTGTGTGTATATATGCAGATAGATTCACTTAAGAACATTGAGTACCATAATGCTGAAATTCAAAACATTGAGACCAAAATCTTGAAAGTGCAATGCACTGAAACCTGAAAACATTGAAAAAAAAACATAGGAAATCAACATTGACTGTATTCCACCACAACATACAAAACTATATAATACTTTTCTAAATATAAGCAGGGGCCAAGCCTCCCTGCACCTTACATATATCCACTCCCAAGCTTGCACTGCACAGAACAAAATGGCAAACATACCATTCCACGTTTCATGACTGCCCATTTAATTTGTAAAAAAAAAAAAAAAAAAAAATCAACCTTCTGTTAGAAACATTACTTCACTGCTAAAATATTACACATTGCTATACATCTCTGATACTTACCGGAGTTTCACAGGTAACCTCAGTCATGGTCCCTTCTTACTATACTACAAAACACATCTGCAAGTCACAGCAACTAATTTGCACATCAGTGTTGCTACAGCTAATTCAACATTTGTTTTGTTCTGTGTAGTGTGATCTCTGAGTTGATGTATGTAAGTATCGGGGGTGTGGGGGGCACATCCCCCCACATGGGGGGGGTGCAGGGGGGCTTGCTCCTCTGCTTATATTTGGAGAAGTTTAATATAATTTGTTTTTTGTTTCTGTATGTTGTGGTAGAATATAGCAAATCTGGCTTCCTATGTTTTTAGGTTTCAGTGTACTGAACTTTCAAGATTTTGGTCTCAATGTTTTAAATTTCATTATTATGGTATTTGATGTTCTGAAGTGAATCCTTGCAGATACATGTGCATTTATAAAATTTTGTGAAATTAAAGTTTCAGTAGTGCATGAACAGCCTTTAGGCTGAGAAGGTACCCACCTGCAATTGGCACAACCTCAGTAACAAGGCAGGTAGGTCAACTGCAGTGAGACATTAAATATTACAAAATGTTCTCTTAAAAATGAAGGGGGTTAGCTTGGTGAAGCAATACTGTGTAAAAAAAAAAAAAAAAAAAAAAAAAAGGCAGTACAGCGGTTTACTGATTGCAGTGCGTTTGAGATTTGTTCTGGCATAATGAATCTAAACTGTGGACAAAAGTGGTTTGAATGCCAGGTCTACCATGACTAAAAGGTCTGTTTTGTGAGGAACCGTTAAACAACCTTTTCAATCTGAGATTGGTCCACTGGAAAATTTTCTTTCCGAGTTCCAGTGACCTCAGACATTAATTTCTGGGGATGTCAGACAACCACATGGAAATTGCAGGTTTGTCACCACATAAGACAGTTTTTCAGACATGCACAACCATTTATATGCAATCAAAGTGGCTTTTTGTAGTCATTGTGGTACTTCAGGGCTTTGCTGTTCACAGTAAAGCATGATGTTTCACTCACTGAAGATGCTCCAGCAAGCCAGTATGAGTTGTAAACCCAATGTGTAGGGTACCCTGTGAGGTTGAAGACCATGCCTCTACCTTTTAATCATGCCCAATTTCTTGTAGTGATAAAATAGGTCTGGCCAGCTTTGAAGAAATTAAAAGGAGAGGGGGGTGAGCTGTTGCTTCATATTGTATATACAGTGATGAAGCCTTTTACAGGTTTGTGGAACTGCTGGCCAATAAAAGTACTATACTGCAATAACATATTAAAATTAATAAAATATAAATAAAAATACAACTTGAAATTGAGAAATGCTGCAAGGAAAGCACGATGCTAGGATTAGTAAGCAAAAACTAGTGGAAGTGGTTATATTTTTCATTTCTATTGACTACAGAAGTTTCCTTGTGCCTACCCACCCTAGTTTCCCAGAAAGTAAAAAGTGTAAATGACCTCATACTTGGTGAGGTTTGGCATATTAATGCAGCAGATGGTTAAAAAAGGTCCTGAAATGATTACACATTGTTGGCTAATAATTATGATGTGATTCAATGAAAATGGTGTAACCCAACAAGTGTAGCTGGGATTCAAGATAAGGCCTGGCTAAAGCTGCAGAATATCCAATCAATCATGGCACAAGACTGACAGGTGGTTAGAAAAGTCAGAATAGTAAGGTGGTTGACCTCAGTTATGATGGGGTCCAAGCTGGAGCATCACCTTCTGGATGTCAGCTGAAACAGCATTTTGAGTAGTGGTACATAACTTCTCCAACTACTATAGATAACTGATGAAAGGAACTGAATGTAGCAAAAGATGCAGAATAAATTCACAGAGCAGAAAAGCTGTAAGTGGGAGGCAGTATATATGCCTGGAATCAGTACGTCAGTAATTAATGGAAGAAAGCTGCAATCTTATTGAATATATTTTTAAATGTACAGCTTTCAAGGACTACAATATAATCATGGTAAAAATGCACTGAAACAAAATATTCCACAAGGTACAACAGGAGGCATGTAACAAATCCTGTGGCCTTGACCTAGAAAAGGACATGGAACGAAATAGCATACAGAGTTAAAGGAGCTGAAAAAAAGCAGATGTGGAATATTGAAATGAAGGAAAAGTACAGTTCTGTACACTTACCATAAATGTAGATGTTAGTGTATTCAGTGTTGCAGTCATCCCATTTGGGTTATCCTGCCTGCAGGTAGCCCTCAGCCTGCCTGAATACCAGAGTCTTGGAATTTCTGCATCTGATGCTGTCACTTCTTCCATGATGTCAGGGTATAAAACATGCAGATGCCATTACATCAGTTTTTCTTGCCCCAGATGTCAATTGCCCCCAAAATAGGAAGCAGTTATAGGGTGTGGAACACCCCCAGCAAAAAACAAATAAACCGTATATGATATGCCAAACCAAAAAGGATAGGTGAAAGCAAAGGCAATCAGGGGGCTGGAGGGAGGGTAACAAGGACTGCAACAATAAATACACTTTAACATCTACATTTGTGGCAAGTGTACACAACTGTACTGTTCTGTTTCACTGTTGCAGTCAGCACATTTGGGTTGATTCCCAAAGCTAAAGAAGGGTGGAGGTAGATTAAGAAACATTAGGTCTGGCAATCTGGCCTTGTAAGACTGCTGTGGCAAATCCAACTCTGGATTTAGAAAAGATAGGCAAGTGGTAATGCTTGGTGAAAGTGTGTACAGAGCTCCAGGTTGCAGCTTCCAGGATGTCCCTGGTAGAAATGCAGTAGAGGTAGATGTGGCCTAGTGGAATGTGTTATCTCCTGTGGGGTAGGTTTTCCATGGTGCTTGTAGCAGAAATGGCTGCAGTGTGCTATCCATTTAGATATGCTTTGAAATGGCCTTCCCCTCTGCCCCCACAGCAAAGATGACTGTCAGGTGGTCATATTTTCTGAGAGGCTTAGTCTTGTCCAAATAGAATCCATGCAGTCTGTGCACTTCTAGAGAATTTGGCATCCTTTCCCCTTTATTTTGAGGATTAAGGAAAAAGTAGGCAAATGAATGGACTGGTTTAAAGCCACATGACACCACCTTGGGCATAAAAGATGGGTTAGTCCTGATGGAAATCCTGTCCCCGTGGAAGATAATGAAGGGTTAGACTGCCATAAGGGCCTGCAGTTCAGACACTCTTCTTGCTGAAGTGATGGCTACAAGTAAAGCTGTTTTCCCTGAGAAGAATTTCAACTCTGCTGTAGCAGCTGGTTCAAAGGGGGGGGGTGTACATTTTTACCAATACAAAGTTAAGGTCCCAGGCTGGAATGGGAGCTCTCCTGGGGGGGGGTCTTAAATTTTTGGCCCCTCTAAGGAACTGTTTGACTAGAGGATGAGAGAAGGGGGGGGGGGTGGCTCAGTATTATGAGCTGAGATGGCAGAGGCATGAATCTTAATTGAAGGGAAGGACTGGCCCTTGTGGAGCATTTCTGGGCACAGTTGTGCCCATCCCTTGAGACTGGCTCCAAGAACAGTAGCTTTTCTGAATAGGAGTTTCTAGTACTAGGCCTCCTTGCCTCAAGAATGACACCCAGCACCTACTTACTGAGGGTTGCTAGAGGTGAGTAGCCAGGCTGCAAGATTTAGGGTCTGAAGCTGAGGGTGAAGAATTTGGCACCCCTGCTGGGACAGGGAAGGGATCTGAGGCAGGTGCCATGGTTGTAGCACTGTCAGGCTGTGCAAAAGAGGATACTAGAGCTGGCATGGCCAGTCTGGTGCACTCAGGATTGTCCTTGGCTTGTCCTGTTTGATCTTTAGTAGAACCTTCGAGAAGAGCGGCGGGGGGGGGGGAGGCATAGACAGAGGCTTTCCCCTTCCAAGCTTGGCTGTGGGGACTTCTTGTGCAGTATTTGTTCAGTTGATAGTTCTGAGGGGAAGCAAACAGGGCCACCCCTGGTATCCCCCAGCTATTCCCCAAGAGCTTGAATATTTTGGGTAATAGTTTCCATTCATGTGGATCCATGAGATTTCTGCTCGTCTGCCTGCGAACTTAGTTTGCCTGCCAGGAATTGAGCTTGTAGGTGCACTTGGTTGCTCAAGGCTGTGTTCCACAGAGCCATGACTAGTCTGTAGAGTGGGTAGGAATGTGTTCCCCCTGCTTATTTATGTACTACATAACTGTGGTGTCTGTCTTTACCAATAGTTGTCCTGGAAGAATAAGGCCTTTGAAGGCTGTCGGAGCATTCTGTACAGCTAATATTTCTTTTTGATTGATATGCAGGTGCATCTGCTTTGCATTCCATTTGCCTTGAATGCACTATACTGCCCTGCCTTGTGAGCCCCCCCATAGTCTGATGCGTCGGGTAGGGTTTGGGTGGCAGGGGGTAGAGTGAAAGTCCCCTTGTTGTGGTTGCAGGCCTCTGCCCACCAAAGGAACTCTGCCCTTTGACACTGATAGGTATTATTGTTTCCAGGTTCTGAGAATGTTGATACCATGGCCTTTTTAGATACCATTGAAGTTTCCTCATATGCAGTCTTGCATATGGAATTAACAGAATGCAAGAGGCCATGAAGCCCAGAACTTGCAGTATTTTCCTTGCAGATAGCTGGGTTTTTGTGGCCAGTAGGTTGCAGTAAGTTGTCAAATTTGCTCATCTGGACTGAGGAATGCCATCTGGGAAGTTGTGTTCAAGCTTGCTCCCAGGAATACAATCTGTTGGCAGGGTACTAGGTGTGATTTCTTTTTGTTGATGGTGTACCCCAGTCAAGTTATTTGTCTCTTTACAAATGTCAGGTGCTGTAGTAGCAAGTCCTGACTTTCCACTTGAATCGGGCAATTGTCCAAGTATGGGTAAATCTGAATACTTCTCTGCCTGCAAAAAGCAATGGCTGGAACTAGGCACTTTGTGAATACCCTGGGCCCAGTAGATAAACCAAAGGGAAGTGCAGAGAACTGATGGGGTGTCAAGCCTGCCCTGAAGCAAAGGTATTTCCTGCAAGATTCTGTTATGGGGATGTGCAGGTAAGCTTTTTAAGTCTAGGGTTGCCAGCCAGGCATCCTTGGCTAGCATAGAAAGCAGCTGTTGGAGAGTTAGCATTTTGAATTTTGGAACCACCCAAAAGGTGTTGAGAATAGATAAATCCAGGATAGGACGCCAGGAGCTTTCTTTTCCGTGAACCAGGAACAGTCTTGAATAAAAGCCTTGTCCCCTTTGTTCTGCTAGGACAGTTTGAATAGCCTTGATGCTGTGGAGAGGAAGTACTTGATTTTGGGCCTCTGCCCACTGGTTTTGGGGGGGGTGGCCATCCACTTAGGGCTGGGATTGAGTGGAAGTGGAATCTGTATCCTAGAGGAACAATGTTTAAAACCCATTTGTCTTGGGTAATGCATTCCCATTTTTTGCATGCAGGGCAAGTTTTCCTCCTAAAGGTGCAAGTACTTGAGCAAGGCTTGGTGAAGTTGAGCGTAAGTCATTGTGCAAGTTTACCATGGGGGGGGTGGCTTACTACTCCCTGTTTTGGACGTGGGAGCTCCCCACTGCTCAGATCTGTGCATAACTTGAGACTGAAGTCTTGGGGGTCTGCTGCCCCTGTTTGGACTGAGAAGGCCTGGAAGGGACCAGTTCTTTGAAGGCCAAAGCCTACTGAATCTAGGTGTTTGTATTTGTAATAAATCTTTAACAGAGTGCATAGATTTAGCTTTCTCCTCCATCCTTTTGAGAACGTCTGCTTTATTGCCAAATAGGTGCTTTTGGTTTAAGGGTGCATCTAGTAATTTTGCTTTGACATGATCTGGCAATTTTTGTTCCTTAAGCCAATCATGCCTTCTAGGAGCAGACCCAGTAACAGCAGCCCTACAAGATGCTTCTAAAGCATCAAAACCACACTGCAAAGTATGTTTACTAATTTGGTCAGAATGCATTAACTCTTATAAATCTTTGTGTTCTGCAGTCAGGAATCAACGTAATTGACTGTTTAATTAGCCCCATAATATGCTGCTGATACTTTAACATATGAAACTGGTAATTTAAAGCCCAGAGTAGCAAAGGTGTATACCTTCTTATCCCATTTGTCTAAAGCCCTAGACTCCCTGTCAGAAGGGATAGAAGTCTTGGCAGTAGTAGCCTTAATGCCTTTTGGTCCTTGGGAAATGGTCTCTGGATCTTAGGATTCTTGAAAAGGAATTTGAGAGTCTGGTGGTCTATAGTACCGGTCAGGTTTCCTAAGAGCTGGAAGCAAAGTATCTGGGGGTAAGGCTAGATTCCAAGAAAACCTCTACAATCTCCAGAATAGGAGGGATAGCTAGAGGCCTGTGCTGAGGCAGGTTTAAAAATTCAGTCTCTTTTTGGACTGTAGTCCTGGCTTTCCCAGTGGAAATGCTCCCTGAGGGGAAGCTGAGGGAATGGAGGGGAAGGCTGGCTTTACCTAATTAAGGTAATAAGGTCTTTTGCCATTCTAATCATTTTGTTTTTGAGGCATGTGGGCCTGAGAATGTGCTTTGGTTGTTGGTTTCTTAGGTGTAGTGTGAACTTTAGGCCTGAGAAATTCAGTATTTTTGGCTTAAAATGAAGTTGTTGGTTTAATATGAAAATCGGTAGGCCTGAATACACCCTCGGAAGCCAGTGCCTGCACAGCGACTCAGGACCCATCCATGGTAGAGACAGCTGCAGGTTCCACAGTTGAAGCATCTTGTGGCATACCAGACTGTGAAAGGGTCTCTGAGGCCTGTGAATCTGTAAAAGTGGGTATCGGGCTGCAAAAGTGCCTCACTGAGTACTGGTAACTAGTTTAATGGTGTCGTTGGCAGTTTTAGGCCTATGCAGTCTCTCTTTATCCTTGCTTCTTTTTAGAAGATTGGTAGTCACATGGCTTACTGACACCATTTTGGAGTATGGAGATCAAGAGCGAAAGTATTTGGCTACAAAAATTGCCTGCTGATGGGTAGTTTGGGCATTGAACAAGGCGCAAAACTGACAGCGAGGGATGTTGTGGTCTGGGCCTAAACAGGTGATGCAGTAATGAAAATCTCTGAGGTGTTTGCTTTCCACAGCCAAGACTATTAATTTTTTCTGACATCGCTTAGAGCAATAAAAAAGGATCCCCAGTGGGGTACTTATCTTTTAGAAGACTTCGGATCTGAAACTCGAAAATGAAAATTTCAGGAGTCTGCTGACCAGCACTTGTGAACCGCTTCTGCACAGCAAGAAAGACTGGTGTAATGGCATTGGCTGCAGGTTTTATATCCCTGACCTAATGGTAGAAGCGACTGCATGTGATGCAGAAATCCCAAGACTCTAGTATTCAAGGCTGGCTGACGGTTACCTGCAGGCAGATAACTCAAATGTGATGACTGCAACAGTGAAACATGAACATCTGGCCTTTGTTACAAGAGAAAGTAGTCATGAAAGTTATGGTGTTTTGGCTGCAAAAATGATTATGCACAATGAGTGCAAGGGTCTTTTACCACAACCACACCCACTATTTATCCGTGAGCCTCTTTAAAGAGGGACTGGTTTCATACTTTTTTTAATTCTAGGCTGTGACTAGGAAAAACTCCATTCTTCTATGCTAAGACTGAAAGAAGCAAAAGAGAACAGCAGACTGAAGAAAGTGGAAAGAACACCCTATACCGTCTGCTGTATTATAGCTTAATCCCCTCCCCTAGGAGTTAATATTGGGTTAATGATTGGTATAATGGTTAAGGTGTTTACCTCTTTCACAAGGTACATGGTTTGAGTCTCTCCTTTGAAAGGGAAATTGGATGGGCTTAAAATAGCCCTCAAGGGCAGCTAGCCTAGTATTTATATATGAACCTTTCTGCACACCTGATTAAACGTGGGCCTGCTCTGCCTGCATCTTAACTACCTTCTACTTTGCAGTCACAACTTAGAGCCAAGTGCAAGTCTGCAGTCAGTATAGTACATGCTGTACACCTATTACCTGACAGATGTCAACATTGCAGAAGTACTGGCTGCTCATTATCATCCTCCCCATGTCTTCTAGCTTCATAGTCATCGTCAGGACCTTATTATCCACATGACACAGAGGATGCACCCTTTGCTGTTTCCTTTGGCAATTTTTAGCACAAAGGACTAGGGTAATGAGCTCATATTGAATTTCACACTTTAATTCTGGGTTTGATTACCCCAGTCTCCAATTTCTACATTGACTGAGTAAGTCACATAAACGGTTTGGACTGCAGTAACTCCACTGAAAATGGGCCTCAGCCCGTTTGGACAGACTAAGTAAAATTAAACAAAATATATAAATGAAAAATAAAACTATTGCTTGTTTGAAAGCATAGTATACAAATCATACGGTACCATATGAATGCCTTAAAATATTTACACTATATAGTGGATGACCTTCTACTGACCATGACAATTAGACTCGCACGTCTGATCTGCCTCATGAATGCCAAGGAACTAATCAATAAGGGCACATGGACCCCCAAACACAGACCAGTCTCAGTTTGGATTCCTCAAGGGTAAGTCTTATTTACTCAACCTGATGGACTTTTTTTGAATGTCACCAAACCAAAGGATGAAGTTAAAATGGCACACACTGCATACTTTTACCTGGCCAAAGCTTTTGACACAATCCTCCACTCAGGCACAGTAAAAAGGTTACATAAACTGGGAATAAACCTCTACACCTGCTGGATTGCCAAAAGACTCAGGATGTAGGAAGTCAAAACAGGGGATTTACCTCCACAAAGAGTCCAGGCACCAGTGGAGTCCCCCGCATTTCTGTGCTGGGACCTCTTCTGTTTGGTATGTACTTTGCTGCAGTAAAAGCTAGTACCATAGGGCTCTGGCTGACTTAAGTTTTCAGATGACTGCAGCTAGGAGCACTGAATCTCCAAATGACAAACATCCTGCAGGAAGATTTGTCCCAGACAAATACCTTTTGCTAAAATCATGGGACTGGAAATGCCAAAAACTGCATTATTGTAGCCTTTGGGAAGTTCCTACCCTGGGGGAACTACCACACTGATAATATGCTCCTAAGAGTTGACCCAGTTGGTCAGGATTTGGGAGCTTTTGTTGACATTCCTTTTGTAAGAAAATCTTTCTATATTGCACAGCTTTTGAACAAAGGAATTGACTATAGGGATGTCACTATCACTCTACTCGGCCCTCATTAAGCCAGTCATTGACTGTCCCTTTTACCATGTATCTGTCAAGACGTGCAACAACTGGGATGTCCACAGATACCTTACCAAAAGCATACAAGGCCTTAATATGTCCTACATGGTCTATCTCAAAGCCCTGTCACTATACTCAATTTCTTAGACTACTAAGACGTGACCTGTGTCTGACATACAAAGCATCCTCTGACCCATTACTGATGGACCTAATGAGCATCAAGAAGTCAAATTACATCAAATACACAGTCTAGGGATCTGAACCTCTTCTGCAATGTCAGCAGAATGATTTGGAGGGTCAGGTCATTCTCGCAGGGAATACCACTGCTCTGGAACAAACAAAGTTGATCTCTGTCCATATTCAACAGCAACTTGGATTTATGGATGGGTAATAGAAAATGTATTCCAGGACTGCCCCTGTACTACTGCTGGACAGAGGTAGCTCTGAAATGTATTTATTTATTCCAGTTTGGTGACTGGGGAAGTCCACTGGGCCAGAGCGCCCATTTTCAGTGGAGGCCTGGGGAGAAAAGCTCCATAATACAATGTTACAAGACATCAAATTTTACGAAGTACAAATAAAATTCAAAGATAAAATTGATTTACATACAAAAGGTTGAATTTTTTAAATCGTATGTAGTATGCATTCAAGTTGGTAGTCCTTCAATTCAGTAACATTTGAAGTTAAGGAAATAGTCCAGGAGGATGATAGGCAATTTGCATAGGGTTGGGAGTAGTTGTTAGTTACATTAGCAATGTGTGACCAAGAGAGAAATAAGGAAGGTATGAAGGTTAGCCAGGAGAGAAGAGGGGAGCTTGGGGGTATAGAATGAAGTGTGCAGTTACATTTTTGGTGAGTATGCAGGCAGGAGAGGAGTTGAGTTTTGAAGGAGTGTAGGTTGTCACAGGTCCTCAGGACAGAGGGAAGGGCATTCCATTTTTTAGCAAGGGAAAGAGTAAAAGTTGACTGGCTGGGCCTTTGGGTTTGTGGATAGAAATAAGGTTTTGGTTAGAAGATCTAAGGGGTCTGGGGGGGTGTAAGGTTGGAGAATATTGGGTAGTGTGGGGCAGAAGGTGGGTTGAAACATTAATTTTTGGGCTGAGACAATTTGGAGGTAGTCTAGTTGATTGGGGAGTTCAAGCCAATTTAGAGTTTGTAGTGATGTGCAGTGATGAGAGAGGGAATTTGCCTTGGTGGCAAATTTGCAAATTTTATTGTAGCATACTTCCAGTTTGGAGGTTAGGGTAGAAGATATATTTGTAAGTAGAGGGGCACCATATGGAAGAGATGGGAGGAGATATGTAGTGGCTAAGGTATGTCAAGTAGAGGGGGAGAGGAATTGATTTCTGTATAGTAAGAGTTTTATGTTTTTTTTTTTTTTTTTTTTTTAAGTTGGATATGGGTATTGAATTTTAAGTGTTCGATTGTGACCCCTAGGAGGTTAGTGGAGGGAACAGTGTTAATGTTGGAGTTGAGGCAAGAAATTTGAAATGAATTTTTTTGGTGGTGGTGGATTTTGAGTGGGTGAAAAGAAGAATCTTAGTTTTGTTAGTGTTAAGTGAGAGGTGATTTTTGTGTATCCATTTTTCTGTGGTTGTGAAGGTGGTTTGAGTTAGAGATTGGAGTTCTTTAAAGCTGGAAGCAGAGCAGATCAAAGTAGAGTAGTCTGCGTATTGGACAATTTTGGTATTGAATAGCTTTGTGGAAATCATTAACGAAGATGTTAAATAGAAGAGGGCCAAGTATAGAGCCTTGAGGAACTTCTGTGGGGGTAGGAAGGAAGCTTGGCCCCATTTCACGGCTTGGGACCTGTCAGAAAGGTAGCTGGAAAACCAGGATAGAGTTTTTGGGGAGATGTTGAGGTTAGATGGTTTAGTAGATGGGAGTGGGAGATGGTATTGAAAGCTTTAGATCTAAGAAAACAGATGAAACTGTTACACTCTCAATTCAGCTCGAGAGTCTGGTAAGAAGGCAAGAAGGGCTGTGTTTGTATTATGCCCAGGGCGGAAACCATGTTGGGTAGGAGAGAGCAGCTGGTGTTCGGTTAGGAATGGCATGAGCTGCAGGTGGATGCATTTTTCAAGAATTTTTGAGATGGGAGAAAGGATTGCTATGGGGCAGAAGTTAGAGAAGTTACAATATTTGCCACCTTTGTGGAGTGGGAGAATAAAAGCAGAGCGCCATAGTTTGGGTACATAAGACTCGAAGAGATCTATTTATCAGGATGCTAATAGGGAGAGCAGTACTGTCGGAGGCAATTTTTAGGAAGGAGGAGGGGATGTTGTCAGGGGCATTGGTGCAAGGTTTGAGTTTGGAGAGAAGTTTTATTATAAAGTGGGTGGTTACGGGTTTGAGTTTAAAGATAGGGGAAGAGGGAGGAGAGGATGTGGAGACTTGGGAGGAGGGGGGTGGGGGGATGCTGTTGGGGAAGGTTTTGGTTAGCTCAGCAATAGAAGAGGTGAAGGAGTTGAATAGATTGGCAATTTCTTTGTCAGATTTGCTAGTATCAGGGCAAGGGTTCTTTGTTGTACCAGGCTTAAGAAGAGTTAATAGAATTCCAGAATTGTTTGGGTTTTTTTGCATGATTTATTTGTAAATGGTTGTAGTGAGACTTTTTATCTCATGACATGTTTTTTGTCTAGGTTTCGTAACTGTTTGTATTTAAGTAAATATTCAGGTTGTTTATGATGGAGATAGTTTTTCCAAGATTTATCTTTGTTGCATAATTTTCTTTGTTTCTTAAGCCAAGGGGGGAAATGGTTTATTCTATGCATGGATCCCAGTTATTCTCACTAGAGGGTAATATAATTATTGACCATAAGGCCAATGTGAAGCATGATTAATCTTGGGATTAATTGAAGCACCAAAAGGAAGACTGGCTAAGCTTAAAATGACCTTCAAGTGCAGCTAGCCTAGCACTTACCTATGCACCTATTTTGTGTAAACTGACAAGCTGTCATTTCAGGTAATATAGGTTAATAGGTGATTACTTGACTAACCATCCCTGGGAGACTTGTCTAGTCATGCTTCTGAAATGCATCTGGCAGGTTGTTACTCTAGGGTTGTTTTATTGGTTATATGTAGATTGGGCATGGGTAATAAAGCATTTACAGGCTGCCTCTGTCTATTAGAGACATAGGTGCCAGACCATGGCTAAGTTTCAGATTTCCCATATATTGGTTCAAGTTATGTTTGAATTGGGTTGGAGAAGAGCTGTGCTTGGCATGGATGGGAAGCATTTTCTAGAGAAGGGGTATTCTATCAGACAACTGTGCCTCCATCATGTCCTATTTATGTTGCAAGTGATGGTTAGGTCCCTGAATTGGATAATTCTGTTGCCGTTTGTTTTGTTAGATGTGCAAGAGGTTCATCCGAGTGGAATCGGATGATGCTTTGTAGACCAGTTATGGATCACTTCTTAGCTGACTTTAGGATACTGAGTACAGGGACAGGACTTTGAGGTGGTCCATGTAGGACATATTTACTTCTGTCTTCTTTTTGTGAGGAACGTCTATGGTTGCTCCAAATGTTGTATATGCCTGGTCAGGTTACATATACCATAGAGGGCATTGTACTCCATGTTTGGTCTAATGAGTCCAGTGCAGCAGAATGACATCCCTGACCGTGGATGTAATGTTCTTGCTAATATTTGACTGAGCAAATCACTTAAACAGTGTGCACTTCCAGTGCCTCAACTGAAAATAGACCTCAGCCCAGTTAAAATGTAAAAATAAATAAAACACTTCATTGCAAATCATGCAAGATCACATAAATGCCTTAAAAATAGTCACACATTCTTCTTGATGATCTGGCAGCAAGTCATTTCAGGTACAGTTTTTCATGGGTCATACTGTTTCATGAGGATAAAATCACAAAAAATGTCTTGTAACAGTCTGATGTTGGAACACTGATTAGTAAAATTGCTGCAGTCTCAGTTTGTTCATATGTATTCCAATAATATATATATATTTTTTTTAATATTTAGCAGCTCTTTGTGATACAAATGATAATATTATTTTGGTAAATATTTTGCAGTAGTTTTTATGAAAACCAATTAAAAAAAAATCATACCAAGACAACCATACCAGCGGGATTCAATAAGCCCTATACAGTCATTTTTTTACCATTTGAGCGTAGGAACGAAATTAAGATTCAGCAAGCCCCATATAGAGGCACACATTCCAGTGCAAACAAAGTAAACACTGTGGCTTGTTAATTCCAGCATAAGTGGCTAAATTGCATGCTAATCAACCAGTTTAACACTATGGAGCTATTCAACAAGCTGTAAAGTGTCCGTGGGGGACTCAATGCTGGTTTTTCCTGCGAATTCCAAAACTTTTGGAATACAGCCACAGAAAGGAGTCTACACAGAATGTTAGGGGCTGCTGCTGCTTTAATTTGTATGTGGTACAGGCTGAAGCCAGTGCTGCTGCCAGTAGGTTTAGGCTGAGAAGACAAGTTTGCAGGCCCCATTTAGCTTTTCACAACTTATATGATGTGGAAATTGTAGAGTGCTACAGGGGGGATAGGGACACACTACAGGAACTGTGACCTCCACTCAGAGCTAACGGGATCCCATCCCAGTGGAGACGTATGTAGCCCTTGGAATCTTGGCTACAGGTACCAGAGACCAACAGGGGACATGCTGAGGGTGTCAGACATCATTATCCTCCACCACTTCCTGAACATTATGCTCCCACATGCCAGTGACCACATTTTCCCAGTAGTTCTGAGGAGAGGACCAGAAATATGCATGAGTACTAGCATATAGCACTACTCTGAAGTACTGTGTGCTATAGATTGCACACATGTAAAAATGAGGGCACTGCCTGGGGAACTGGGTAGGCTCTACATAAAAAGGGGCTACCACTTTATCAGCTACCAAGTCGTGTTTAATGCCAAGGGAATCCTCTTGAACATGTGTTGGCAACCCTGGCTGTTACCACAATTCACATCTGGCACCCCCCCCCCAACTGTAGCAGATGTTTGCTGGGGAGATATCCTACAGGGTCATTTACTGGGGAATGCAGGCTAAGCACTGGAACCATGGCTGATGACACCCATCAGAAATGCACATGCCCACTGATTAATGCCAAAATGAGGGATATTATCAAACCAGAAATATCCTAGAGCATGTGTTTGGCCTGCTGAAATCACTGTTCTGGTGCCTAGACACATCTGGGGGAACACTGCAGTACAATCCATGGACATGTACAGAAATAGTCACAGTATATGCCATGCTACACTATCTTCCTGAGAACAGCTTCAGCAGGATCAGCAAGGGAAAGGGGCACATGTCCCACTACCATTGCCAGGGTTGGCACAGGCGAAAGAGTCCTAGGGGGAACCAGCAGCTCCTGTGGGTGTAGGCAGACATAGGCATGATCAGTATGCTCTTGCATTGCCTAAGAGACAAAACATAGCACACTTATGACCTAGGGTCCTAAAAACCTTCCTCCTACTCGCATACATATAATAACATTGATACCAGGAAACTCTCACAACCTTTATCTCCCCATGTATTGGTTGCATACTTCTTGCATCACAGACAGCCTTGAACTAAAACTGTGGCAGCTGCTTTATTTACAAGATGAGCCCTGAACCTGGAGTGTATTGTTTAATAATATGAATGTGTGGCATATCCTTGTATTCCATTACTTGGTCCAGTAAGTAAAAGGTGGGGGATTTGTAAAGAAATTACCTTAACATGTGACAGCAGAGAGTTATTTGACTTGTATGTGTCCATTAGTAAGTAGTAGGCCTTGGACATCAAAGATTCACACAGTTATACCTCTCAAAAGTACTGATGATCACTGCATGCCCTCAATTTAGCACCATATGTTTGTACTGGAAAATCATTAGAGAGAGAAGTTAGAAAGTAAGTATATGCATTGCAGTTTCTGACCTCACAGCCCTCACAAGATCATTCACATTAAAGTTGTAAAATTTTAATGCTATCAACTGTAACTTTCCAAGGCCAATACTAGTCAAAGCTGCAATTACCAGTTCAACACCATAAATGCAGATTAGATTAATACTAGGCTAACTGCTCTTTTGGGCCATTTGAAGCCTAGCCAGTTACCCCATGTGAGAATCAAACCCCTGCACCTTGTGTCTTTAAGGTAACCACCTTAACCATTATGTCATCCTCCCACCCAGATGTACTAAGTTGGCTATGCACCCTGAGCATCAGACACAAAGCTTATGTATCCGTGAATCCAAAAGATAGAAAAAAGGGATAATGGCATAGTTATCACTTGCACAGGGTGTTATGGGGGGGGTGCATGAAGCCTAGGCTGACACAAAAGATCAGTCAGTGTGAGTGAGAGAAGCAGGCAGACATTTGGATAAACCAACAAATGGCCAGTGAGACAAAATGAGTAACTGTTGTGTGTCTGTAGGGGTCCTTCAGGTGAAATTGATGTGTGATTGCATGAACACAGCCAAACTCTGCATTTTATAGGTTCATAGGTTTATACTAGGCTATCTGCCCTAAGACATTTATAAGCCTAGCCCAGAGTTTTTGTGGCTTACGCCACCCCTTGTTAAAAAATACTGTGCCCATTAGTTTGTTGTGCCTCTGTCCAGCAGTGACACAGATGATTCCTGGGGTAAAACTACGATCTCCCATCCTCCGGTCAAGATTTCTCTTGAACAGAGCCAGCGAGGCGCTCTGCCTCACATGGACCGGGATTTTATTCCACAACATAGGGAGTCTCTGGGTGACAAATCGATCCCTCCAGCATGTCCTATTTATATCCGTGCTAAGGTTTAAGTCGCTTGCTCTAGTGGATCTGGTAGATTTGGATTTTTTGAGGTGGAGCATGTCCATTAATTCCGGGTTGGACATGGCCTTGTATGTCAGGCACAGGTCACTTCTGAGCAGATGGTATGCGACTGAATAGAGCTGGAGTTTCTTCAGTCTGGCAGCATATGACAGATTTTGGAGTCCCTTTATCCTTTTGGTGAGGAACTTTTGGTGTGTCTCCAATTGCTGCAGGTGTCGGGTGAGATGCATCCAGAATGGGGCATTGTACTCTTGTCATTGGTCTAAGTGAAGAGTACAGGGGAACAATGACCTCACTTGATCTGGATGTGAATCCCTTCATGATCAGGTGGGCAATGTAGAAGGTTTTTCTAACCACTTTAGCAATGTGAGTGTCAAAAGAAAGGCCACTGTCAACCTGGGTCCCCAGGTCCCTGATGACCTCTTCTGTGCTTAGTGGATTGCCACCTATATGGTAGCTTGGGGTTACCTTGTTTTTCCCAAAGGGTATGACTATACATTTTTTTGGCATTTAACTTCAGGCCATGGCTCTGGCACCAGCTATCAGTTTCTGTGAGACCCCTCTGAAGGATATCTGTGTCCGATGTACTTTCCACTATGGCTCCCAGTTTGCAGTCATCTGCAAACTTTGTCAGCCATAGTCCTCCTATGTTAGCCTGTACTTCTGAGAAGTAGATGCCGAACAACAGGGGGCCAAGGACTGAGCCCTGTGGGACACCACTTGTGACCGGCTTGGAGTCTGACATGGTGCCAGCTACTCTAACCCTGTGGGTTCTGTCCTTTAGCCAGTTTGCAACCCATCTTGTGACATATGGGTTTACATTTAAGCTGGTAAGTTTCTCTCTAATACCCGAGTGGGGTATTGTGTCGAAAGCTTTTGCAAGGTCAAGGTAGGCTGTATGGACTGCCTTTCCCTCATCAATGGCCTTGGTGACTGTTTTGAATAAGTCGACCAAGTTCAAAAGGCATGATCTGCCCTTGACAAAGCCAGACTGGGTCAGGTCCAATGTCTGCAAGTCCCCTATGTCTTTGAGTTCCATTATGATCCTCTCCATAGCTTTGCAGACCAGGCTTGTTAAGCTTATGGGGCTGGTAATTACCAGGGTCCGTAGAGGCACCGCCTTTGTGGAGTGAGACCACAGTTGCCGTACGCCACTCCTTGGGCACGTATCCTGTGGTAAGGCTAAGATTAAACAGCTGCCTTATGTGCAGGTTTAGTTCCTCATTGAGTTTGTGTAGCACACAGCCAGGGACACCATACGGTCCCATTGATGCTGTGTTTTTAGCTTTAGAGAGAGCAGCTTTCACCTGCGCATTGGAGATGTCTGGGAGGCTGCACTCCGCTGGGATAGTTATCTCTCCTTTTGGGGGGGAGAGGGGGGTGAAGTTTGCACTGAACCTGTCTGCCAGTATGTTGGCAATGTCTGTGGGTTCAGTGATTTTTGTATCATTTTGGACTAATTCTGAGCATATCTGGGAGTTTCCACCCAGGTTTCTAACATAGCTGAAGAAGGCCTTATGATTGAGAGAAAAATTGCCATAGATTCAAAAGACAAAGTTGGCCTTGGATGATTTTATGAGTGCTCGTATTTTTTTTACTAATAATGATCAAGGGTGTCTTCTCTTATGGATTTTGCTCCATCATGTAACAGCTTTCTTCTCTTATTGTAAAGTTTGTTTATGGCTGGGGTCCACCAGACTGGACGTTTGCCCTTGGTGGAAAGAGTCTTGGTTTTATTAGGGATTGCCTGATCCATGCAGTCCTGGAGGTGTTCGTAGAAGGCATTTGTAAGGGCTTCCGCAGCTTGGGTTGTGGTTTCCACTGGCTCGGGGGCCTTGAAGGATACCACACCAGTCTTGTAGTGTGAAGTTTGCTTTAGAGAAGTTCTTCACTGTGGTCTTTTTTGTTTGGGGTGGGGGCGGGATGTGGATATCCAGTGAGATTAGTTTATGATCTGATCTCACCAATGAGGGATATACTTCCGGTGTGGAGCATTTTGTCCCCATGTTTGTGTTGATGAGATCTAGTATATTTTCTCCTCTTGTGGGAACGGTGACTAGTTCCATGGCATTTGAATTTATGAACTCCAGGAACCTTTGGGCTAGAAAGTTTGGGCTTGAGTAATGTTCCCAGTCTATATTCGGGTAGTTGAAGTCACTCAATATAATGGTGTTTGGAGATACATTTATACCCTCCAGTGTCTTCAGGAAGGCTGTGTGGGGTTCCTGAGTTTGAGAGGGTGGCCTGTAGCATGCTACAAATTGTAGAGCAGTTTTGCCTATGGTTAATTGCACCTGGATGGTTTCCGATGCTTTGTGCATTGCCACCAACCTGGAGGTGTGGGTATCCTTGATGAATATGGATACACCCCCTCCTTTTGTGGTGTGGTCCGGGTTTTGGGGCCGGAACGCATGATATGAGGTAAAACCTGATAGTGCCGGGTTGCTCTCAGGAGCCTTGAACCAGGTTTCAGTCACAGCACAGACATCAATGTTCTCCATACTGAGAAGGGCCTCGAGTGCGTGCATTTTGAGATTTAGACTTCTGGCATTGAGCAGCATTACCCTTAGTTTCTTCCCATTTTGTTTTCTAGGGTGGTAGGTTTAGAATTTGAGCCTTGCCTAAAAAGGCACTATGGGGGTGGCAAGAGCCTTAGCCAATATCCGGAATCCCAGGGTGACAGGTGCAAGCCGTCCCTTGAAGCAGCGTGGCTTGTCAAGCATGTCATCCCAGGCAGACAGACACTGGATCCCCTTTGAATGACACCAGAAATTAAGCCAATTGTTAAAGCTGATCATCTTGTCTCTATGTTGTGGCATCATTCTTGGTGAAGGAAGGATGCTGCTCAGGGTCAGGGTCATACCTGCCTGGGCTACATAATCAGGGAGCTCCTCTGTCTCTCTTCATGTAGTCCAGGGAGGTACATCTCAGGTCGTTCACACCAGCATGGACAATGACTGTCATATTTGTACTTGCTGTGGAGTGACCCGAGTGCTTGTGTTATGTGGCGGATTCTAGCACCCGATAGGCAGCTTACTGTGACCCTCTCCTGGTTCAGCTTGGTGAGTGGGATGTCAGTGTGTCTGACTATGGAATCACCTATGACAAGTATGTTTGGTGGTGTATTTGGCCTCAAGGGCTGTGACTGCTTTGCACACTGATTTTGTGTTTTGTGTTGCCTGTGGTGTGTCATAAGGTGGCGGTTGCTTGGGTGTCTGCTTTGGAGGCCTCTGCTGTTTAGGTAAATTTTTGCTCAGAGCCTCTGAGTATGTCTGTGTGTGTTTGATTCATTGTTGTGATAGCTTTATGTGAGACTGGTTTTGTGGTGTGTGTAGTTGCCTTCTCCTCCTGTCTGGTTTTGCCAGTCATGAGTTGAGAGAGCTCAGCCTCCAGTTTGGCTAAATAGCTGCATCTCTCAAGTATTTGTGTTATGTGGGAGGAGAGGGTTGTTTGTACATGAGGCAATTGTAACATTGCCTCAATATTCCCAGATTCACCAACTGGACAGGAGAGGATGCCAGCATCTGGCCCTTCGACATGCTAGAGAAATTAAGAAGTTTTGGGTGTAACTGAATGAGAGAGGACTTGGTAAGGAAGTGGGTACTCCTGGGGGGGGGGTTCGCTAGTGAGGGACTTTGTATAATACAGAAATGCTAAGCCTGAAAAGAAGATGCTTTTAAGACAAGTGGAGAAGAAAAAAAATCTTTTTAGGAACAAGTGCTGCGCTTTTTAGTTAAGGGATATACTGTTTAGATTACTAGTAGAGCAGTTCTAAGGGAAAAAATGAAGAACAGACTTTATGGAGCCAGAAAAAGTTTAACCTTGTTAAACCGGCGCTGCCCGATGCTGCTCTAGTGGCAACTCCGTGCTAAAGCCTGCTTGATAGCAGGGGCTGGAAAGAGCCAGGAATTTACCCAATACGGCCAATAAAACTACAGTTTCAAGTCAGTAACCCTCCCACGGGGGGCAGGGGGAGCTGCTCAATGTTTTTCACTGCCACTGATCAACAGAGACTTTCCTTTAGCCCAAGCAAAAATGGCCTCACAGAAACTTACAAACAGTTCAGGAACAGCAAGCCTGTAACTGAACTTTTTTAAATCTCAGAAAAGTGGGGGGAAAAGCAAGAATTTTTTTTTTGTTTTTTCAGAGATAACAGAGGTTCACAAGTAATATCAAGTTATAACAGTGCAGTTGATGACCCCACACGAGTGCTAGGTCAAAGACAGAAAATATGCAAGTTTTGAGAAAAAACGATTTTAAAATTAAGTGCAAACAGGAAATTCAGTAAACGGCTTTTGGTTGTGCTCTAAATACAGCTACTAATGCAGAAATCAAGTTTAACAAGCCAGAAAATGCTCAAACTAGGCAACTATGCAGAAAAACTTAGCAAATAAACAGAGAAAAAAATACTTAATCTCAAAAGTGGCTTCCTTCTCTCAGCGTTTTCTCCTCTTGGTGGGTGCTTCACCAACAGCCAACAAGCCTGAAAAGACGCCAAACCCACGAGGCAACTAGGTTTTAAGAGAGGAAGATGAAGGAGTTTGGAAATGACCCCTACTGGTCAATAAAACTACAGTTTCAAGTCAGTAACCACTCCCACGGAGGGCAGGGGAGCTGCTCAATGTTTTTCACTGCCACTGATCAACAGAGAGACTTTCCTTTAGCCCAAGCAAAAATGGCCTCACAGAAACTTACAGTTCAGGAACAGCAAGCCTGTAACTGAACTTTTTTAAATCTCAGAAAAGTGGGGGAAAAAAAGATTTTTTTTTTTTTTCAGAGATAGCAGAGGTTCACAAGTAATATCAAGTTATAACAGTGCAGTAATGGTATGTTGGACAGGTGTGAGCCATGCATGGTAGAGGTGGCAGTTCGTTATCATTCTGGACCATGAGAACTGGTTCTGCCAGGAGTTGCACTGGATGTCCATGCCCACTGTCAGATGCAGTGCTGCTACTTGAATGTGACTAATGTCTGCTGAATGAGCTCCCTTCATGGGGAAGCATGGGACCATGACCTTATGGCCTGCCACATCTGGGTGTGGCCAGCACACACTCACTGATGGAGCACTGGAAGTGCTGATACTAAGGGAGTGTGATCAGTCATGGCCACAGCTGACAGCAGATGATGTGGATGGCCTATGGCCACGAGGATGCTGTTCCCTTGCCAGCGGATGTTCCATCAGAAAATGCTTATTCCATGACAGATACCCCTTGTTCCAATGTGTCAATCATCTAATCCATTGAATTAGCAACTTAGTGGAGGCACTGTGCCAGATCTACAACCTTAAGCATTTGTCTGGAGCACCTATAGGAATGTGCCTGTGCCTCCAAGATAGCCCTAAATATATGATCTGATCCTGTTGGTCTTCATTTTATCCTTGACCGATGGGGTTCATTTCTGATATCGGGACCAACTCTGCCATTACTACAGCTCACGCCAGGCAAAAACTCTGTAGCTTTGCCTCTACCCACAATCCCTCTCTATCTCCGATCTCATTTGCCACTTTCCAGAATAGTCATGTTTTGCCAGTGCTATCGAGTTTCAGTGGCTTTGGGTAAATTCTTTCTTTTTATTTCTCAGAATTCTTCTATTTCTTTATCACTATACCTTAATTTTTTCTTACACATAGTGTAGCTTTATAGTGTCATTGTTAATATTTTCCCTTTACACGTTTATGTATTTTCCTTAATTATCATTGTTGACAGTTTCCCCTTCCCTCTCTCTTACTGTTATCCCTTCCCTGTACATGTTTGTGTACTTTTTCCAACTATCATTTAGTTTTTTTCTCCCCCTCTTTCCATTAAAAAAAAAAATTCTCATTTCCACTCTTCTAAATCTTTGAGTGTTAGTGGGTGTCTTCCAGCCATATATCTCTTTATTGGCATGGCTGAGAAGGGTAAGTGCCCCTCGGCCTTTAAAAAAAATGCCAGAAGTGTGGTCACAATTCCATTGTCTGATTTCCATTCTGTCTGTGTTTTTATTGTCAGAATCCCCTCCACTTACAAGAGGACTGCAGCATATGACATGCTTTTAGCCATTGAGCCCTTGTTGAAAGGTGCAATACGTTTATTTGGAAAGGCTTGCTTCCCTCAGCATTTAATGAAGCCTTATCTTCTGTGGACAAGGCAAAAAATATTTACTTCCCTGTGTCCTCATCTTCAGTGGGCAAAGGAAAAAAGACATCTCTCAGTTCTGACCTCTCCATCAGTTCTGAAGCAAAGAAATTTAAACTCTTGGTTCTGAAATTAGTCTACGGAACTGCGAGCCTCTGCTTCTAAGACACTGGTGTCAATAACTAGTCCAGCACTGATTGCCATCTCAAGTCCTTTGACTTTGAAGACCCTGGTGCAGGAAACTATTACTGCTCCACCTACTGTGACTAAAGACATTTTTCCTAGGAAAACTTATTCATCTTCAATTGACCCTTTTGCTGGAGAGCTTCAAGATGTTTTTCTGCAGATACCCAAGTCCCCTCTACTTCATCTACCTGCTCCACAAAAATTCTGTCTGGATTCGACATGGACAGGCTGGTGAATAAAAGTCTGTGGCCTAGAGGACTTCCAACCCCTTTGGGTCTTGGAACTGAGGCTTCTTTTACCCCATTAACTGCTCCTCCTCTAACCTCCTGTGAGGTTTCAGAGTTGTCTGTTCCAGATCACCCGGCACTGACTGTACTGGCTCTGGAGTTATTCACATCTTCGGAACTGGTAGTTTTCCGGAGGTCTTTGGTGGCTTCAGAACTGGAGACGTCAGAGCCATAGCTACCCTGTCTGTTCTGGGGAGGCATAAGTCTCCACTCCAGGTTTTTTGGAGCTGTTCCTGCTTCGGCTCAGGCTTCTGTCTTGAGGGATGGTTCTTCGGAGTGAGGAGTGAACCTGGTTCCGAGGCACTCTATCGTAGTTCTGGGGTCTCTTTCCTCTTCGGGGGGGGGGGGCTGGCATTTGAGGCTATGGAGAGGGCCCTCTCAAGGAGACTAAGTTGGTGCCCTCCCCCTTGGAACAAGTCACCCCCTCTAGCTCTGTTATTCCTTTTGCCTCTCCACTGGGACAGCGGGTGCTGGTCTCACATCCCCAGACCCAGGTTCTGTCATCTTCTGATACCTCAGCAGATTATCTCCCTGCGGAGGTCCCTCAGTAAAATAAGTGCAAGAGGAAGCACTTGTATTCCCTCTCAAAGAATCAGTTACCAAGGACACAGATTTCGATGAGGGGGAAGGGTCCCCGTGGTCACCTCCTGAAGATGTGCAATTCGGAGACATCCTAGAAATTTTAAAACTGAGGAGTGGCTGGAAGTACCAAAACCCTTCCTCAGAGGAATCTGTCTACCTGCAGGCTTTTGGCACCCACCTGTCTACCTCCTGGGTGACTCCACCCACTGAACTCATTCAGTTGATTTTAAAGTGGGCATGGAAGGTTCTGGACACCCTTGAGCCCATCCCTAAGAGACCTGATAAAATATTATCTTCCCCTGAGAAGCAGTTCTGGGCCAAGGGTTAGCTGTGGATACCATGGTCCTAGTGGCCACTACTAAAAAGGAACTTGCTGAGGACAGTTCCTCTGTCCATTCACCCAACAGGGAGTCAGGCTATGGACAGATTTGGGAAGCAGGTCTACATTTCATCGACCTTTGCTATAAGATCCTTGAATATCTCTGGCACACTTTACGGGACTCCAATGGGATATGATTTAAGGATACGTTGAACACCCTGGTGGGAGTGGTAGCTGAGAGAGTCAGAGAAAATGACTTCCCAGCTAGCCACCCTGGAGTCTGTGTCTAATTTGTCCATGAGGCTGAACGCTCATACAGCTGAAGAGACTTCCAGAGCAAGTGAGTACAGGCATAGCCATAAGGAGACATTCCTGGATGCACCTATGTGATTGTGGAACCATTCTAGTCTTCTTTCATCAATGCTGCCTTTGATGGAACATCCTTGTTTGGCCCTAAAGTGAAAGTGACTTTATCCAGGTATGAGAAAGATGGTAAGACCCTTTCTGCTGTGGGCGTACATTTTCCCACCCACAGAGGACTTTTCGAGGAACCAAAGGAGTTGTGAAAAAATGTGATTCCGAAAATCCCAGGGCCTTTCCAAGATGCACATGGGAAAAGTTTCCCTAGGGGCAGAGAGGGGAACCAAAACAGAAGATGCCACCCTTATGGCAAAGGTGGTTCACAAAACCAGGGCTTCAGGCGTTCCTTTCCAGGGAAGACCTTTCAGCATTCCTGAAGGGAGGGCTAATTGTCTTCCTCTGGCGGCAGTCTGGGGATGATTGTTCTTGCACCTAAATGCCTGACTAAACATAAATTCCTGGGTGCAACTGATCATATCCAGAGGCTATATCATTCCCTTTTCTCATCCTTCCCCTGTACTCAAAATCCCTGACATTTCATCCAATCAGAAGGATTCGGCAGTGCAAGAACTTCAAAAACTGCTGGGCAAAAGTCATCCAAGAAGTCTCGTCAGACTAGAAAGGATCCAGAACCTACTCAAGATTCTTTTAGTGCCAAAAAAATGGGACTGGGGCCTGATTTTTAGATCCGTGTGCTGAACAAGCCTGTTTGGCAAACAAAGTTCTGGATGGTCACTCTACAGTCTGTTCCTTTTCTGAAGAAAGATGACTGGTTGTGCTCAATAGATCTTCAGAATGTGTATTACCATATACAAAATGGACAAACAATCCAGAAACTTCCTTCACCTCTGGCTAGGGGCCAGTCATTGCCAATTCAGAGTACTGTCCTTTGGTCACATCACAGCCCCCAGGGTTTTCACCAATTCCATGGCAGTAGTAGCAGCTCATTTGACTGCAAGGATTCCAGGTGTTTCTCTACTTGGATGACTGGCTCATAACCGCTTCTATCAGGCATCACTTGATAGTAGCCAGACATTACATTGTCTATCTGTGATCATCTGGGTATTACAATAAATCTCGAGAAATCACATTTGACACCAACTCAAAATTTAGAATTTATAGGGTCTGTACTAACTATGAAGACAACTGTAGCATCCCTCCCTCCAGAGAGACTTCAAAGAATAATGGTACAAGTTCAACGGATAATCTGCAGAAAGAGGGATACTGCTAGACTAATTTTGCAAACTCTAGGGTCGAGGGCAGCATCAATAACTCTAGTACCTCTAGCCAGATATCATTGGAGAATGCCGCAATGACTACTAGCTTCTCAGTGGTCTGTCCTACAACCTTTGTCAGACCAAATTCTGATCAATTATCACAAAAGGGATATTCTATGGTGGATGGATTCAGAACAAATTCTCTGTGGTCACCCCTTTGTTCTTCCAGAGCCCACAGATGCCTCCCAGATGGGGTGGGGGGCATTTTCTGGGCAAGACTGTCCAAGATACTTGGTCCCCATTACAGGCCAACTTGCACATCAATATCCTAGAGCTAAGAGTGGTTCTTGTAGCATTGCAGGCCTTTCAGATAGCGATTCCTCAGGGGACAATTGTAATTCAAACAGATATGTCAGTAGTTTGGTATATCAACAAACTGGGAGGAACCAAGTCTTATCCCCTTTGTCGAGAAGCCAGAGTGTGGAAGTTGGAGATCTCTTCCAACCACTTTCTAATATCCACGCACATTCCAGGAGTTCCAGTGTGATTGCAGACAAGCTGAGCAGATGTATCCTTCATCCTCACAAGTGGTTTCTCAGTCCAGCAGTGGTGAAAATGATCTGTCAGGGGGGGTCAACCTTCCTGTGACCTGTTTGCTTTCCCCCCCTAACCAACAAGTGTAGCAATTGCTTTACCCTGATTTCCCCCTCCTGGGAAGTCACCCAGAAACATTCTCCTCCACAGTTGGTTCTCAGATCTCCTGTATGCCTTTTCCCCAATACCTTTAATACAGAAATTCTTACAGAAAGCACTCGGGTTGAAAAGCACAGTAATCCCCATTACACCCTTTTGGCCTTGACAGATTTGGTTCTTTCTTTGGCCTTATCTAATTTGACAACCTTGGGTTCTGAACCTGGTTCCAGAACTTCTGTTCTATCCAGATGGACTTGTTCAACCAGACATTTTGAACCTCAAGCTGACAGCATGGCCCCTCCAGTTCAATTAGTTGCCAGGCATCCTAATATATTCTCCCTAGTACACCACATCCTCTTGTTGGCTCATAAACCTTCCACTCAAAAACTGTACTCTAGCAAATGGAAGAGATTTACCATTTGGGTCCATGAAAAACAAATTGATCATTTTGCTTGTTCTATAGAGCATAATTTAGACTTTCTAGCCTCTCTTTTCCATGCTGGAGCTTTCCCTTCTACCATGAGATTACAATTTGCTACAATTTCTAATTTTCTCAATGGTTTAGAAGAATGTTCTTTAGTATCTCATAGACTGTAAATTGCATCTAAGAGGCATACTTTTGTTAAAACCCCCCTTCAAAGATCTGACTCCTCCTTGGGACTCGAATTTAGTACTACAGGCAGTAATGCATTCCCTCTTTTAGCACTCTGCAGAATGTGATTTGACCGTTTTATCTTGGAAGGCACTGTCTTTGGTAGCCATTACCTCTGTCAGGAGAATTTCAAAGATCTAGACCTTGTCATTTGAACACCCTTATCTGATTTTCCACAAGGATAGTTTATTTATGAACAAATCCCTCCTTTCTACCCAAGGTGGTATCAGAGGCTAACATCAAGTAATTTTCCAAATTACTCCAACAAAGGGGAGTATGCCTTACATTTATTTGATGTTCATAGACAAATACATTTCTATCTTCACAGAACATGACATTCAAAAATCAAATCAACTGTTTGTTTCCTTTTCCAGTGCAAAGTTGGGTAAGGCAGTCAGTAAGGTAACTCTGGCTAAATGGCTGAAAGGCTGCATTTCATTTATTTATGGCAATTAACCTTGCTTAAGCCCCCCTGAAAGCGCATTCTACAGGAGCTATAGCCACCTTAGCAATTTTCCACTTTAGAGTCTCTATGGATGATATATGTGCAGCAGCTACTTAGGCTTCTCCCCATACCTTTGTTACTCATTACAAATTGGACTCTGTCTCTAGAGTAAGAGCATCCTTTGGTTTGATGGAGCTCAAGAATGTCCTTCCATGAGTCCAACCCTAGTTTTTAGGTAGCTGGGGACTATGTCAAGGATAAATTAAGGTAGACAACACAGATGGAATGTTATGGTAAGTACATAACTCATTTTTGAATGACATGGGAAGAGACACCCACACAAGGTGGAGGAGGGACAGCAGGCACCCTCTGAGCCCCCCCCCCCCCGCATGGCATCTCGCCCACACTGTGGCTATGATCATCTATGATAAGAAGCAACAAACACAGGAAAAATTGAATATCTACACTACTGTAGTCCAGTTCATGCTAAGAAAGTAACAGTGCTGCCAGTATTGTAGACAGTACTGCAGTACACACAACAGGCCTGACATCAACAGCACACACTAAAATATTTCTGTAAATTGCTCAGCAATACTGACTTAAACATATTTGGCTTACCATCTGTAGATGAGATACTCCTCTGTAATCCAGACTGTCCTGGAAGAAGTTAAGCAAGAGGTAAAGGCAACATCATCACAATTAATAGTAACACAGGGGGTAATTTTACCTCTTTATATGTCCCTTAACTATACTTTCAACACGAACATGTCTGACAACTCCAACCTAAACTAAGTGTCGCAATCTTCAATCCCCCCAAAAAAATAAGTAACTTATTGATTTCAATTGTTTTACTATGCAATAGTATTCAACTGAGATACCAAACCTTACCTGGAAACCCCTCCTGGGATGTGCTTGCTGTCTCAAACTGTTGCTCCGGCATCCAGCACATGCTATACTGCACTCTCCTGGGAGCTGTCTGGATTGCTGTTATGGGCCAGGAACTCTTCACTGGGCGTCAGTGGTGGTTCCCTAGCAGGCCTTCCCCTAGTAATGGCCCATTGCAGGTGCTCTCTTCTGTTCAGATGTGATCATGTCAGTGGCCCTGTGGTGTACCTGCTCATACGTCCTGCCGTGGCCACCCACAGCATTCAGATCATCCACTATCTGTTGCCAGATTTGCATCCTATAAGTGTCTGTCCCCTTCCCAGCAGAAAAGTACCATGTTGCCTAAAGGCATCCACTGTAACCTAGTTCTCGGTATTGGTGGAAGGGTTCTCTGAGGATTGACATGCCCAGATTGTGTACTCCTAGGTCTTCTAAAAGACAACAGAAGGCTAATACACAAGTATCACATAACTACTAAATAACTGTTTCCCAATAAAATGGAAAAGGTAGCCACTTTATTACCCCCTGGAGAAGCATACAACAGTCTACAGTTGGGAAATACAAACAGGATGCAAAACAAGAACAGTAACCAGAGCAGCATATCCTTGTTTGTGCCATAACAGTAACTCACCTTTGCTCCCTCCCAAAAGAACAGTGTACCCTGGTTTATGCCATAACAGTAACTCACCTTTACACTCCCCCAAAAAGAACAGGAAAATGACACATTTTGCTAACAAACCATCTTTGAAATGCTAAAAGTGCTATCAAAGGAACTGTCCCTGAAACATTTGTACATATTTATCACAGAGCATTCCATGTTCATGTATTGGCAAATATGTATACCTGTAAAATGGCTTGACATACATGCCATGAGTACACTTCTAACTAATGCATACAGATAAGAGTAAAAGCCTGTGCTTCACACTATTCTTAAATACATTCCATCATATGCAGTATGTAGATGACAAAATGCAAGCATACCTTCTGAAGTTCAGGACTCCTCTGTACAGCTATATCCTAACGAATTAGCTTATATGCAGTCTTCTCAACATAAACAAGTCTCCTTGCCATCAGTTTACCTAGCTAAATAGTTGCCTTTTTATTGGGTGTAGATTCAGGGCTGTTAGTACTGTGAAGATGTCAATGATATTTAAAGTCATTAGAACTGCTGAATCCCAAATAATTGGATCCATGTAGGAGATGTAAACATAGTACATGCACTCCCTCACTGTTTGGTTTTAATGGATTGCAACGGAGAATGATTAGTGGTTGGGAGAAGGAAAACCCAACCACACTGCAAGCTGCCTTACTTCCACTGGGTGTGTCAGGTTAGATCTACAAAGTGTAGATGTAAGTAAACAGCACACATTTCACATTTTGTGATCCTTCCATGCAACCTGGCCTTCATTTGTTGGTGACTGCATATAATATTTCCACAATATCCTTACATGTTTTAAGGCTAATGATATATAATGGCTTACACACTGCAAAAATGAAGAATGGCCAACAAATACAGAAATGCGAGACAGACCTGTATATTTGGAAGCAGTAATCATGACAGGTTGTGTGATCACTAGGTATACTACATCCAAAAATAATAAATGTACAACTAACACTTGCATGGTTTGATGTCACTGTAGATGTTGCAGTTGGTTGTGTGCAGACTGAGTTCAGTTCTTTGCTGCAAAGCTGTTTGTGTGGGAAAGAGATAAGGCACCCATCCTGTATTCTGAAGGTGTACTGGAGTGAGAGTTCAAATCCAGATCCATGTAGACATATGTGAGCCACCATTTTCTTGTGAGTTACACATTTATTTTTTATTTCAACTACTTGCCCCTTTTTTCTTTTTCCGTCTTTGTCTAAATTTTTTTTTTTTTGGTGGGGGGCAGTGTTTGAGCAATGGGGTGCTTAGCACAATCACAGGAATGGAGAAAATGAATGCCAGGTTTGGCAGTGCTTATCTTGTTTGTGCAAACTGGACAACTGAACCCCCTAGGAGGCAGGACCCAGACAGGCAAAAATAGAAACTGGATACATTCAATTAATGCTGGGTAAACCTGCTAAGTAGCATTGCACAGAGGTTCACAGCTAGACCTTTAGAATGACTATAATAGGGAATGTTATGTAACTAGTCCTGTGGCAGCAGGTATAAGTGTAGTCCTGGAGTACAGATGGTCTTGTGTTCTAATACAGGGTGTGCAACATTTTTTTTTCTCACTGTTGTGACATTGCAGTATATAGCAATGAACTGAAAAATAGACAAGTGTTATTTACACCTCCTTGTGGTAGCAGGTGTAAGTGCAGGACTGCCATACACGTGGTCCTGGGTTCAAATACAGGATATTCCATATACTTTTACTGTTCCACTTCCCTTTATAGTCACTCTTACTTATAATAATTGATATAGTGGAGTTGATATTAATTTATATGAGGGCTGACACCATAGTATTGTCAGTTATTTCATTATTTATCTAAGTATCACATTTATTATCAGATGTATGACTGGGTATACTGTGTACTATATTCCTGTAAGTATAATTCTACTGTCTGGACTGGCATGGCCTTCACGTCTGCCTAACACACACACGTAACTGCTTGTACATACAATAGCCTTGGAATTGTAATTGCACTTATGTAATGCCTCACTACTGCTCTCCACTTACCATAGTGCAAACATGTTGCTGGGGGTGCACACTATCAATGTGTCTGCACAATGGCGAGTTGAGCTCAACAGTGTGCAAAGTACTAGTAAACACAATAATTAACTGGTGGGAAAGCACCGGTCTCCATTGCACTAGATCCATGGCAGGCAGTTGTAGAGAAGGTGCCAAGTTTAGGGCACAGAGGTGAGGTGTCCAGGAGTTCAAGATTTTTATTGGAGTCCTAGTTAAGAACCACAATGATAGGCTTCTGCAGGGGGACTAGTCTGGCTCCCAGTATAATTCATAGGCTTGGGATAGTTTAGACTGGGCTGTATCCAGTGCCACTGGTATCCCGCACACTGGAGAGCAATATAGGCATCGTTATAATGACCTAAGGAGGAGGAAGAGGGATAGTCTCACCAGCTGGATCAAAGAATTTAGGACGGAGGACATCCCGCACCTGTGTAAGTGTCATCTACAGAGAGTACTTGTAAGACTTAGAAAGCTGAATATAGGCAAGACTGGTATTCATAATGGTATTCTGTTTTTTTCCACAGCTGCCAATGACTGAGTGCAATGCCTGAACCCATGGGGGCTAGAGTGGTGAAGATGAGGGAAGGATGTGGTATGGATGCACTGAGTACTGTTACTGTAGCATTAAAAGTTAGATATATTTTTGGTATTTTATAGATTTGTATTAAATTGAGCATGCATACCTCAACTGTAAAAGCAAGTATGCATGCATTAGTCTGTAGCACAAACCAAGAGTACAATATTAGTCTTTAGTTAGAGGTTGTGCTGAGACTGCACATCCCAACGATACAGTACTGTTAATTGTTCAATAATTAAAGTAAAATCTCTATGCCAATGCCACAAATGCCCTTGTTGTAAACTGTAATCTGTATTATTGGAACACCCATGTGCAATATATGCACATGTTAAGAATTACTTGCTGCACTCTAGTATAGTGTGCATGTCTTTGGAGGTGGTAGTCTGAAATAAAAGTTAAGATAATAGTCAGTTGCATTGTAGGTCGCATATCAAGGTAATTTTATCATTTTTTCTCACCCCAACTCATCTCTTTTAAAAAAATTTTTATATATATAATATTTTGTCTTTTTTTTTTAATTTTTTCTTTTATGAAGATTTTTATTTTATTGTAAACTATTTTTTATTTATTTTTTTAATGTTGTGTTGTCAAAATGTGCCCATGTCATCCATGTGTACCTCATCACTAAATGCTCCACGGTACAGTGGGATAGGCCTGTCCCACAGGATCCACCTGAACCCTCCACTGGCTCCAACACAGATGCTCAGCATGTCTGGGAGCTAACCTGGCAGCACTGCCTCTGCTGCCCCTGCACTTACCCGCACCTTCAAGTAGTCCTGCCCCAGAGGCTGATCCAGTGGTACCATCTGGGAGTGGTGGCAGATGTGATTTTATACCCACACAGAGTTGTCTGGGATGGTGTATAGAGTTGTGGGCTGCACTGTTTGCATGCCTGTGGCATCTGAAGAAGCTGCTCTCCCTCATTTGGCATAGTGCTAGGAGGAGAAGGAGATGTTGAGCACTTCAGCTAGTGATTGGAGTCCAGTGGATTAGGACTCTATTCTCAGTGTCACCCAGCTTGACAACCATCGGTTGGGATGTCCTCACCATGATCATGGTGTCCCCAACTTTTTAACCACCATCCCTGTTTTGTGTGTCTGCAATTGCTTCCTCACCTGCTCAAATTACCTGACCCAGACATACCTACGTCCCTTCGCCAAAATTCCTCTCACTCAAAAAAAAAAAAAAAAATTCATCCCATACATAGCTCTCTGTTTCATACACATGTCTTCTTGACACATTTGATGTGGCCCAGTTGGCTATACAACATGGTTGTGTTGTGGTCACCCCTGGAGGTGACTGTCCAAATTGAGTTAATATTTTCCACATATGTTCACTTTACACTGTTAAAGAACTGGATAGCTATGGTCCTTTCTTACCTCCCCTCCTGCACATTCCTGCTCTGCTTTCCCTTTGTTTTTCCCCCTGCTTCCTCTCCATTTCACCACTGTCCTATCCACCCAATTTCACTTCTTTAATCCATTTTTGAATGAAGGTGAGCATCGGTCAGCAACAATGAATGGTGGCAATGTATTTAAAAGTATTATAAACCTGTATTTTAACTCAGTACCATCTTGCCCTAACAACAAATGTATCAATGCATTAACACATGCTGCCACAGTGTCATTTAAGCAGCAGGTGTATTTCATAGACTCAGTAATAACTGTGAGACTTTAGCAATGAAGCTCGTGTTTGTGCACTGCTTAGCTATGCACAAATGTGCATCATGCATGTGTGTACACTTTGGTAACCATTGGACAAATCCTCTGCTCACCTTGCTATGGAAATGTACATATTCTGAATTACTGCTACTTAGTCCATTCTGTGTGTATGACATGAAATTACAAGTGGAAACATAAACAGAGGCCTGTCAAACTGTCATATTTACAATCCATCCATGTGTTGTCATCCTGCCCCCCCCCCCCCAAGAACTGCAATTCTGGTGTCTCAGTACATGTTCATTGTGTTACCTTGCTGCAGTCATCACACTTGGGTTATCCTGTCATCAGGCGCTCCCGCAGTCGGCCTGAATTCCAAAGTCTTGGTCTGGCGTTGGTTGCTGTCGCTTCTTCCCTGACGTCAGTGTGCCAGGGATATATGAGGCATCCGATGCCATTTTCTTCAGTCTTTCTTGCTGCACAGTGCCAGAAGCAGTTTGCAAGTGCCGGTCGGCCGACACCTGAGATTTTCAAATCGAATTTCAGTCCGAAGTCTTCCCATTGGGGAACCTTTTCTTGCCTCCGTCCGATGTCAGAAAAAGTTAACAATTGCATTTCTTGTGGGAAGCAAATACCTCATAAGGATTTTCATTCTTATTGTATACCTTGCTAGGCCCAGACCACAACGTCACTGGTTGTCGGTTTTGTGCTAGGTTCAATAAGCGAACTATAAAGCGACGCTTTGATTTCGCACGATACTACTTTGGTAGGAAATTTAATTACACTATGCCGTCGGAGCAACCGACTACCGGCGTGCATAAAAAACGCAAAGCTAGACAGGCAGCCTAGATCCAAGCCAGACTCTGAGGCCTCGGCTTGGCTGGTCGCCGGTTCTCTGGTTTTCAGTGAGGCACCTACGTAGCCCCTGGCAACAGCAGAATTGGAACCCCAGACCACTTTGGATTCTCTAGCAGAGTTCTAGGCCGACGCAGCCATTTTTTTAAGGCCCTACCGACAACGTTGCAGAAGAAGCCGGTGCTGCGGAACACCTTCGGTTACAGAAGGTGTCTTCAGACCGACTACTCTCACCATAACATCTTATGCTAAGCTTAAGACTCCTCAAACCAAAAAAGACTGCACATCAGTCTCCAGTTCAAGGCCCCATGCCCAAGAAACAGATGCTTAAAATGGCTGAAGATTTGATTTCTTTAATCAGGGGTTTCCAACCCCCCCTCAGACAAAAGGCCTAGACAAGAGGAGGATTATGCCTCCTCTAAAGTGTCTATTTCCTCAGGCTCCTCTGAGGAACAGGATTACTCCTTTCCCCCTTATGAAGATTCTGAGGCTGAACATTCCATTCCCTCATCTTCTCCCCCCCTGAAGACTATTCCTTTGGGGAAACCTTACATACCATGAGGGAACATTTCCACTGGGAAGGTCAGGACTACTCAGACTCAAAGAAAAGGCTCAGTTTCTTTTACTCCCCCAGCACAGACCACTTGCTATCCCTCCAGTTTTAGACATTGTGGATGATGTTTACTTAGAATCTAGTCTAAATCCAGATTCTCTGCCTCCTGCTCCAGCCAAACCAGATAGATATAGAGTGCCTTACTCACACAAATTCCTTTACAAAAGCCCTGTTGATGACCCAGAGACTATCTGCCAGGGTCCCAAAGGGGCTAAGGCTTCTATGGCTAAAAATCCTGTACCCTCTGAAAGGGACTCCAGAGCACTAGATAGGTGGGGGAAGGTGGTTTACACCTCAGCTACTCTAGCTATGAGCACTAAATTGTCAATTTCACATGCTGAAATACCAGCAATTCCTAATGTCTCAAATAAAACAAAAGATGAGCACGCACCCTCAACAGTCCGAATTCAAGGAAATGCAGGATCTGTTGCATGCAGCTGAACAGGTGGGAAAACCATACTTTACAATGTGGATTTGATTCTTTGGAGGCTTCCTGTAGAGCAGCTGTTACTGGGTCTGTTATACGTAGGCATGCTTGGTTAAAGGAACAAACAAACTGCCTGATCATGATAAAGCAAAGTTACTAGATGCACCCTTACAGCAGGATGTCTTATTTGGGGTTAAAGCAGAAGAGGTTTTAAAGAAAATGGAGGATAAGGCAAAATCTATGCAGACGGTCAAAGATTTCTTACAGGTACAATCCCCACGCTTCAGCAGAAATTGGCCAGCAAAAAAATGGTCCTTTCCAATTTCTGACGGACCACAGAGGGGTAAATACAGATGCCCAAGGGGCAGCGGACAAGCACAAATCCCTTACAAACCTCGCCAATGGGGCACTGCAACACAGAAGGGAGGAGAAGACCATTCCCAAACTACTAGAAGACAAACACAATGACTTAAACCTCAAACTGCCAAGCAAAAATCTCTTGGCAGCTCCCTTGGGAGGAAAATTTGCATTTTTAATAGACAACTGGCACATCGTCACAAAGGACAAATGCGTCCTAGACATTCTCACAAGGATACAGATTCCATTTCCACACCTTGCCAAGGATAAAAGGAATGCCAAACTTGCCACAAAATCCATGGGCAGAGGCACAAAAACAAATTACAGCTCTCACGGACCTGAGAGCCATTCAACTGGTACCTACACAGGAGCAAGGCCAAGGATTTTACTCAAGGCTCTTTCTAGTCCCCAGAAAGGACAATGCTTGGAGACCCATTCTAGACCTTTCAATTCTAAACACCTTCTTGCAAGTACCCAAATTCAAGATGCTAACACTACAGCAGCAGCAGCTTCCCATGTTGGGCAAGAAAGCTTGGCTAGTAACGGACCTCAAGGAGGCATACCTGCATGTCCCTATCAGACAAAATTGCAGAAGATGCCTCTGTTTCATTGCAGGTTCAACCCGTTATCAATTCTCTGCACTGCCCTTTGGCTTATCTACTGCACCCAGTGTCTTCACAAAATGCCTGGCACCAGTAATTGCATACTGCAGACAAAGAGGAATTCAAATATACCCATACCTGGATGACTGCCTCATCCAAGCAGAAAGCAAGGACATTCTCTTACATCTGACTTTTGTAAAACACCTAAGTTGCCTAGGGTACACAGTAAACAAAAAGAAATCAAAACTAGTGCCCTCACAAAATGACATTCCTGGGTGCCAGCTTGAATACAATGGCCCAGATGGCTTATCTGATGCCAGACAAACAACTCCAACTAACTCAATACTTCAAAATAATGGCAATAAAGACAATTCCCTGCAAGAAAAATTCTGCAGGCCTTGGGCTTCATGGCATCTTGCATACTACTAATACCATTTGCAAAACTGCATATGAGGAAATTACAATGATACCTGAAAACCGTATGGACTCAACACAGCCAGAGCTTGGAAACAATACCTCTCATTCCCTGCCTTCACCAGGAGTTTCTATGGTGGTCACAGGCATGTCACCTCAACAAGGATCAGCCTTTCACCTCTCCCCCAGCCAGGCAAACTGACAACAGATGCATCGGACTATGCCTGGGGGGCACACATGGCAGGACGGTGCGTTCAAGGCATATGGACTGTAGATCAAAGGAATCTGCACATCAATCAAAAAGAAATGCTAGCTGTACAGAATGCTGTGACAGCCTTCAAGGACCTCTTCCATCCAGGACAGCTTGTAATAAGGACAGACACCACCACAGTAATGTGGTACATAAGGGGGTACACACCCTCTATGCAGGCAAGCAATGACCTTGTGGAACACAGCACTGGCTTACCAAGTTCAATTACAAGCTCAATTCCTGCAAGGAAAAAAGAACACATTGGCAGACGACCTAAGCAGAAACGTTATGGATCCCCACGAGTGGAAACTGGATCTACAAGTATTTGCAATGATAACTCAAAAATGGGGGCGCCCAGACATAGACCTGTTTGCCAACCCCCAAAACTGTCAGCTATCAAAATTTTGCACAAGGGCATTTCACCATCCAGCTTGGAAAGTGGACGCACTCATTCAGTTGAAAAATGCTGACAGTATATGCCTTTCCTCCATTGCCCCTTCTCACAAAGGTGCTGCTGAAAGTCAGGATGGAGAGACCTCGAATGATACTCATTGCCCTAGACTGGCCACGCCAGCACTGGTACCTGCTACTAAGGAACATGGCCCAGGGCCCACCATGGATTTTACCACAAATTCCTCATCTACTCACACAGCAAGGCAGTCATATTCTACACAGCCAGCTCAAAACCTTAAATTTGGCTGCATGGTAAATCACCTAAGCAACCAGCCAGCCCCTCTTTCACAAGCTGTTATGGATGTCATTCTGTAGGCCTGGAGGCCCAGCACCAGGAAAGCCTACTCGGACAAATGGAAAAGATTTTGCGCCTGGAACCAAGCTAAAGGCCAAAATACCCTTCAGCCAGACATGCCTCAGATTCTACAATATTTAACTGAGATGTTACACAAAGGACTTTCTTTTTCATCTAAAATCCACGCCTCATTTAGTTCAGCTCACTACAACACGGATCCTCCCTTATTTTCACATCCACTTCTAAGGCAGTATCTCAGAGGGGCAAAAAAAAATTAGGCCTCCCAGGAGAGCGCAAACACCAACTTGGGACCTAAATTTTGTTCTGGAAAAACTTACGCTACCACCTTTTGAGCCAGCTTTCTCAACTGACAAAGTTTATATCATGGAAGATGCCCTGCTGCTAGCAATTACTTCAGCCAGAAGAGTCTCAGAGCTACAGGCACTAATGGCAGTAGAGCCTTTCCTCATTTTTCATTAAGACAGAGTTTCTCTATGAACTAACCCCTCCTTTATACCAAAGGTGGTATCCAGTGTGGCTCTAAATCAAACCATCCACTTACCCACCTTCTTTCCAAATCCACAGAACATAGGAGAAAGCCTCCTGCGTTCCTTGGACATTCACAGGCAACTACGTTACTACTTGGATAAAACTAAGCTTTCAGAAAAATCTGACCAACTTTTTGTATCCTATGCTACAGCATCACAAGGAAAGGCCATCTCAAAACAGACCATTTCCAAATGGATAGGACATTGCATATGTTTTTGCTACACCCATCATGGAAAACCAGTTCCTACTAGCATAAGGCCCCACTCCACCAGGGCAGCAGCTATATGTACAGCCTTCCGCAGGGGGGTGCCAACCACGGATATTCTGGAAGCTGCAACTTGGAGTTCAGTACACACCTTCACTAAACACTATCACTTACCACTTTGCTCTAAGACTAGAGCTGGCTTCACCACTGCAGTTTTGCAGGGCCTTCTAGCTTCCTCTAACCCTGTTTGACTCCACCTCCCATCCTTAGCTTTGGGATTCTACCCAAGTGTGATGACTGCAGCAGGGTAACACGATGAACATAGTACAGTTTTGTACCTACCATAAATGTAGATGTTTGAGTGTATACCCTACTGCAGTCCAGGTTACCCTCCCTCCATCCCCTCTGACCTAACTAAAACCTTTCAATACCTTAAAATCTGATAATACCTTTGTGGTGTATTTGGTTATAGCTGGAGGGATGTTTTGTTTGTGCTAAGCTTTTATTATTGGTACTATCTATTGACCATCTTTGGGGGGGGTACCTGACATCTGGGGCAAGAAAAACTGAAGAAAATGGTGTTGGATGCCTCTTATATACCCCTGGCGCACTGATGTCAGGGAAGAAGTGACAGCAACCGATGCCAGACCAAGACTTTGGAATTCAGGCTGACTGTGGCACCGCCTGACGACAGGATAACCCAAGTGTGATGACTGCAGCAGGGTATACACTCTAACATCTACATTTATGGTAGGTACAAAATTGTACTTTTTTCCACACATGTATCAACCACAGTACAAAATGTAATATTAAATGTGTGCTATGCCATATTCCAACACCAAATAAATCCACAAACTTACCACTTATCACAAAATCTGAGATGAGAAAAACATTTATCCCCCAAGACTTCATAATTAGTTTAAAAAGATGCAACTGTGCACCACTCCAAGATCTCCCTTTAGATAATGCATTTGAATACTTTAACTCAATCTTCCTCTATATCCTACAACCAGGACAAACTAGTACTCCTTCCCCAACTCTCTCAGATACTAAAGACAATATAGTCTCACAATTTAACAGTACTTATTACCTTGATACGGCAATTCGTGTGTATATAGTACCCCCCAAAAGGCAACCCCCATTTTCTGGGTCACCACGTCCCCGGTTTTTTTAAAGTTTTTTGTGCATGTTTACGTTTTAGGGATCAGTTGTTAGTGTGTCTCTCCTGCTCTGGCTGGTGAGCTCAGAGATATTGAGGAATGTTTACACAGCCCTATGTACACTCTGAACAACAACTCTCTCACAAAACACAACACAAATACATGCAGAGGATGCAACTATAATAACAAGGCTGGGAGCTCAGCATCTCACTGGCAAGGACCAGACTAGGAGGAGAGGAGACACACACACTACACACTATACACTGTCACCCCATAGTCACATACATACACAAAATCACACAAACACAACACACACAAGACATAATTGAAATCCATCAAAATCTAACAAAACAAAAGCACCAACCCAAGCAGACAACCAACAACACCACCCAACCACCTCAGAACACAGAGAACACAACACATAGACCCTCAAGGTGTCAAACAGTCACAGCCCACAAGGCCAAACACAATGCCAGACACACATGGGTCATTGGGTGACCTAGGTCAGACACACACCAGACTACCACCCAGAGAAAGAACTGAGTAGGAAGAAGGCCTGTGCGTCGCCTGCATAGCCCCGCCCATCAGGTCGCTCCACCAGGTCCTCAAAAGCAGGTCTCTCAACTGTCACATTGGTATGTAGCGACTCACGGTAAACGACTGTGAGACGCTAAATGAACAGAGAGGTTGAAAAGGGACCCTGAGAATGTAGTTTGAGGCATGACCCCGAGTATGACAGCCTCCCACCAAGACCAAGAACTTACAAACATAGAGATAAGATGCCAAGTTTTGAATATGAGGCTTAAACACTGCGCCCAAAGGATCCAGTAGTTCAATCAAAGGATGATGGTCAGCTGTCTGGGATGACATGTCGCAAGGACGGCTTGTGGATGTCAACCTAGATTCCACGCATTGACCCAAACCCTCTTACCAAAGGGGTGCCTTTTAGGGCAAGGCTCAAATTCCAACAAAACCAAAAAACACAAAAGGAAAAAGAAAAAGTAAAAAATTCTAAAGCTAGAACTCTAAATCTCAAAAGCACGGGTTATAAAGCTTTCTCAGTATGGAGAAGACCGAGTAAAAAGCTGCACAGAAACCTGGTTCAGGGTCTTCTGAGCACAGAAGCTGGTTTGTGTGCTTGTTCTTTATATCACTCCATCCGTCCCAAAAAATATCAGGTTTACCAAGAGATCGGAGGAACCCGGCATTCATAGCCATCACCCACGGGTCAAGGACAATATCAAGACTGATCTGGACACAAGACCATCCAGGGTGCACCATCCTCCAGGATTTACCCACTGTTAATCAGGTACGTGCAAACTGTAGCATGTTTACAGCTAACCCTCACCAGCTCTCCTGACCTCACAGAGGGGATAAAAAACACTGGTGACAAACTCAGGACCCAAGACTCCAATTGGGTACCACCAAACACCATAACTAGACTGACTCAACTACTCTAAGCCCAAAACCCTCTGCTGCCCAAACTCAAATGCCATAAAACAACACTTCCTGATCCCAATAAACACCATCCCACAACTTGATAACATCCTCACGTAATCATCACACACAATTATCAACTCATCATCAATCCAATATAATGAAACTAGATCACAACTAAGACGAAATCAATCCCTCAACACCCGGATCCACCCCCAAATAAAAAGACCACTGTAGTGACCCCCACCTCACCTGCTTCGACCTACTAACACTTCCTGAAAAAAGTACTCAAGCAAATGATCATCACTTAAAAACCTTCTACTACATAGCCAGCACCGCTGCATGGATAAAATAACTCAAACAAAAAGCTTTGTAAAGACTCTTGCTCTAAAAAAGCTAAGCGTCTGGTGGACCCCCCCAATAAACAAACTTTACAACAAAAGGAGGAAGCTACTAAAAGATGATAGCAAAATCCTTAAAGGGAACAAGACCCTTGATCACTAAAAAAAACTAAAAGCTCTCATAAAATCATCCAAAAAACAAATTTGAGAGCAAAAGGTGCAAAAGACTCACAATCATAAGAAGGCCTTCTTTATAATTTAGAAACCCAGGAGAGGAAACTCCCAGATATGCTCAGAACTAGTTCAAAATGATGTGAAGATTACTAATCCTACAGACATTGCCAACTGGCTGAGTGACAGGTTCAGTGCAAACTCCCCCCCTCCCCCAAGGAGAGATATATACACCCAAATTTCCAACAGTTCCCAAAATCAATAAGCTCAAAAGTGAGCAGCTCTCCACAGCAAAAACCCAACACATCCCTGCTTCCTGATGGCTGTCCCGGCTGTGGACGAGGTCCACCGACTCAGCTGGACAGCTGGAAGTATACCCCAGACAGGTTGGATACGCACTTAATCTTGGCACTGCAACTGTGGTCCCACTTCACAAAACCGACCCCTGGAAATTACCCCCATTAGCTTTGACAAGCCTTTATCTGCAAAGCCATGTGAGAGGATCATAATGGACTTCATAAAATAAAGACATAGGGAATTTGGAGACTTTGGGGATCCAACCAGTTTGCTTTTTGTCAAGGCAGATCAATGCCTTTTAAACTTGGTGACTTTTTTCAAAGCCATTTGATGAGAAGATGATGAGGAAAGGCAGTCCATACAGCCTACCTCGGCCTGGCTAAATACTTTACCAGGTATCCCAAAAAAAAAACAATTAACTGTCAACCCAAATCCATACATCACAAGATACAAAGATGGGTGAAACTGACAGAACCCAGACAGTCAGAGTTGCTGGCTCCATGTCAGACTCAAAGCACACAACAAGCAAGTCCCCCAGGTCCTCAGGGCCAGCTCAGTCTTGGGCCTTATTTACTCTACTTTTCTGAAGTACAAGCAAACACAGGAGGGTTGACAAAACAGAAGAATGCAGGCAACTGCAATCGCCATAGATCTGACACAGAACCTCGAGATGACAGAGAGAAGGGATCTGGCCTGGACCTAAGACGAAAATGCCACCAAGGCCAAAAGTAAAAAAAACAAAAAAAATATACCCATTCCTTAAACAGGAAAAACCAGTACTAACTAGCTACCAAATGGTGGCAAATCCACACTGAGCACAGAAGTATAAGGGGGACCCTGGGGAGTAGTAGTCTGTAGTTCGACACATTGTACACCCATGTAGCTAAAGTAGTTTAGGAAGACCTTCTACACCCAGACCTTATCATGAAGGGATTCACATCTCATCTCAGTCTCCCTCATAGTCTCCCATCAGACATCAGATCATCATCAGACCAATGAGATCTGTCCATATGGTATCAAACCCGACATTGGCAGCAGCAAAGTTCCTCACCAAAGGATAAAAAAAAAAAAAAATCTCAATAAAGTGCCTGTCCTATGCTGCCCATAGAGATCCAGAGGCTCTACTCAGTCTCACAGATTGCTCAGAGATGACCTTACATACAAACATCAGAGCCCCACAGATTTGATTTGATGAATATACCTCAAAAATATCTAGATCCATCAGCATACAGGCGGAGACGGGAGACTTACAAACCATTAATACGGGCGTGGGAGGGGGAGATATTGGACCCATTCATCACCCTATGCTGTGGGAGCAAAAATCACGTACATGTGAGGTAGGCATGTGACCTGGCTGGCCTTGTTCAAAGAGAAATCTTGACCAATGGATGGGAGATCATAGATATATCCAGGGGAAAGCGGGACCTGCTGCTGCTCGCACAGCAAAACAGCAGCATAGTTTCCCCATACTAAAGGGGTGGCGTAAGCCACAAAACGATGGGCTAGGCTTGTAAATGCCCTCGGGCAGATAGCCTAGTATGAACCTATACGTCACTGAAGCCATACTAGCCCTCACAAGCAATAATTGTTCTTGCCCTACCCAGACTGACATAGTAACCAAACTAAATCCCAATAACTTCTTTCCAACCTCTCCCAATAAACACCATAGTTAAGTATCACAAAAGGCTTAAACCTACTACACTTACCGACTAGCTGTCTGCTGAAAATCTAACATTTGCTGCAGAAGTAATATCCTATCCAGTATCCTTATTAAGTCAATCCATCTCAGAACAACATGTCCCTAAAATTTGGAAACTATCGCATATCATCCCACTACATAAAGGTAGAAACTTGAAAGAATTATCAGTTTACCCACCAACAGCTCTACTATCACTGTTATCTAAAGTGCTTGAGAGGTGCATCCATTCACAAATCTTAAACTAATAACCAACAATCTTCTAACACTCAAAAGCAGTGGTGGTACTATAAGATGGAAACCATGCTAACATTATTAACCCCCCATTTCAATGAAGGCAATTTAGTTTCCTCCATCTTTCTTGAACTGTCCAAATCTTTTGATACTGTCTCAACTCTTAACTACACTCTTGGAACTTAAACTTAGCCATTCTGCGCTTACTTGGTTCCAGCAATGTCTAACTGGATGCTAGCATGCTATAAAATGGCTGCTTACACTTATCAAGGGTATCAGAACTTGTCAGAGATTTGGGATGCATGGCTAGGCTTTAAAAGGCCCTTGTGGTTGATAGGCTAGTAAACACCTAGGAACCTATGAAAATCTCTTCATTACTACCTGTAACGTTGGGAGCTCCACAGGGTCTATTCTGGACCCTCCTCTTTGTATTATCTTTAGTAACAATCTTCATACTGCCATCCCACTTGCCTCTGTAGTTCAGTGTGGATGATTCAACCATGATTGTGCTGCCCAACATTACACAAATTCTAAAACAATCACCTAGGAGTCATTTAATGCTGTGGAATCCTGGCTAAACAATACACAACTTATACTTAACCCTACCAAAACAAAATCCATGCTCTTCTATCCAACTAGAGCTGCAGACACCCACCATTCAATATCTCATTAAACCATACAATTATCCAGTTTTCCAAACAAAATTACTTGGAGTGGTCACTGACCGTAATATAAAATTTGACGTACATATCAGACCATAAATCTTGCAAAGAAACTAGGAACCCTATACAGAAATCAACATTCCCTAAATCTTCAAAGTCCTCTATAGCAAAAACCCATCTTATCTCTATGCTTATAGACATTAAGAATCCTGACCTAGCAAAACTTGCTATAATAAAATTGCAAAGTTTGCCACAGTAGCAAATTTCAGATCCCATCATTGTTTGGCTTGAACTACCAATTCTGCTTTCTTATCAACTCGCCTGTGCCCATTGAATACTAAATAAGCCAAAAAAAATACCAGTACTTCAAAATCTACTAATACACTACTCCAATAATGGTATTGTGTTACAGTACAAAGGACCACTATAATTAAATATGCAAATTCAATTTAAAAACATCTAATAAAATTAATTTTCATGCAATTACTTGTTAAAAGCATAATACATAAGTATAAAAAGTACAAAAAACTGTTACATATATATAGACAAATAATTACATCTACACATTTAGGCTTGATCATGTGATTATAATGGTCCTCTATTTAAATGTGTTAATGTGTTGTGATTTTGTATGCTGATGAAGGGTGTAAACCTGAAAGCTTCATTAAAAGTTTCTTGTTTGTGACTATTGTGTGCTGTGGATGTTAATAGTGAAGATCTCCCATGTGGGAATTAAGCAGTACAGTAGTAGAGGGATAGGTAACTGGCTCATTGACAGAATACACACTCAAAGTTGAGGACCATTTGCCACTTACCATTAAAGTACTACAAGGATCTATGCTGGGCCCTCAACTGTTTGCAGACTACATCTCTGAAGCACAGACAATGGTAGATGGCCTGTGGTTTACCATGTTTGCAGATAATTGGTAACTTGATACACTAGGTCTCCCAATGACTGTAACATATTACAGAAGGGGCTACCACACAGAAATGATTGATGCCAAACTCACAAACAACCTTAAAGCATACAATGGCTCATTGTCCCCTTTGGCAATGAAGTACCCTGCTAATTAATATACATAGCACCCTTCTAAGCTCAAATAGGGTTGAGACTTGGGAACACATGTTGATAGCAATCTACACTTTCATCACTGTGTCCATAGTGGTGACACATGCATTGTGCACAACATGCATATGGACATCACATCCAAAACCAGGGTGTTCCATACCTGTGCTGTACTCTACACTTAGCAGACTACTCCTTGAGTACAATGCTTCTTTCTGTCTATCTCACCAAACACATGCAGCAATTGGGGAAAACACAGGGTTGGGCCTGGGAGACCCCAAGGCCTCTAAACATGACATACATGGGAAGAGAGAAATACCTGTCACTGTACTCAGTATCATGCAGACTGCTGAGAGGTGACCTATGCCTGCCCTACTAGAAATGCTGGACATCTGCAAATCAAGAGGGACAAAAATAACTTGGCCCAGGTTTCTCAACTTAGCCTGTGACATAAACCAAACATGCTGGGGAGACAGATGTATCCCCCAATGATTCACACTGCTCTGTAATAAGCATTGCATGTGAAGGAGTGCTGCTCAATGAAGTTCTCCTCAGTAACTCTGTTCAGGTGCAACCTTGACTACTGGTTGGGAGATTGTAAAGTCATCTCTGAGGTGGCACCTATGTCCCTCATGGACAGGACTAGTTGGTGCTGCTCATGAAATCGCTCTGCTAACAACCATCCAACTATGTTCAATAAGGTTATTTTTACATAGCTAGACTTCTAAGCACCATAGAGCCATTAGGCTAGTAGCCTCCTGTGAACATATGAAGCTAAGTCTATGCAGGCCTCCCAAAATTGTTTCCCACATGGCCTGCTGATGTCATCTACTATAAGTTCAAGTGCAATCTTGTAATTGTCAGACTTGTGCAGTGGTGTTTACATAAAGTACTGTGTTCTGTAGTCTGTGTACTTGGGTAGGGGCTCTATTCTGACTGCAGTCAAGTGTGTGTGAGCTGTTTAACATTACAGAGCATTTTACTCCACCATGTGGGACACTGTTATATTCTCCTCAACAAACACTGCTGATGGCATCAGGTATGAAGTGTTGCACAGTTCAAGTCAGACTTGAGCTGTGGTGCCTGCTTAAAGTACTGGATTATGTAGTCTGTGTACTTAGGGGTTCTATTCTCACAGATGTGTGTGTGTGAGAGCTGTTGTATGACATTATTGAGGGCATTTTACACCATGCTGGACACGCATTCTCCTTAACACACTGCTGATGTCATCAACTATATCAGATTTTTGGATATGCAGTACTCCCACCAGGGCAGGGTCAGACACCAGGTAGACATCACTTCATCCTGTAACACACAGAATACAGTGACATGGCTTTAACTCTATCCACATACATCATGGCATTTGTAGGCCCAGTGTTATCTTGCTGAGAAAGCCCTGTGGTCTCTGCAGCATGTTTCTGGTGAGGTACATGCCAAAAAGAGCATTATACTATTACTGTTCTGTTGAGGTTTGACTTCAGTGCTTTCATAAAATTCTAAGATCTGCATATGATTGTATGATGTTCACAACATGGGCTTTCAATACCAGTGTGGACACTTGGTGATCGAAGTTCAGACTGCTATCTACATGTGTTCCCAGTGCTAGCACTACTGGGCATATGACTGTTGTCAGTGCTGCGGTTAACATAGAATTCCACTTTTCAAATGGACAGCATAAAAAGGCATTTCTGCATTTAGTTGTAGATTGTGTGCCTTTGTCCCCATTCATTTGTCTGTTAGCTCCTCCTGTACTATGTTATCAGTCATTGGTGGACTCTGTGATTGCACCCGATATGCAAAACTCAGCAAACTTGGTAAGGCAAATGTCATATACTTTAGCTTAAACTATTGAGAAATAGTCCAAACAGTGAAAGGCCAAGCACAGATCCCTGGGGTTTGCCAATGGTGACAGCTGTATTGGTATGGGTTGATTTACCAACTTTCATAGTATGTGTTCTGTCTGTGAGCCAATTGCTTATCCATCTACTGATGTAAGGGTTAATCCTCAGCAGGGTTTATCAATGATACTTGCATGGGGGATTGTGTTAGAACCCTAGGCCAGATCACAATAGGCAGTATCTATGAACACTGTCCTACTTTCATCCAGGCCTATCACATGGAAGTAATAGCCTGCGACAACATCACAGATCATCTACAACATGACTCAGCACATACACCTCCCTGATACAGTTGAATACACACTTCAACACATACTCCACATGGGCTATATTCCTATACAAGGGTGTGCATCAACATGCAGCCATCTGAGTAGAGTGGACAACAGCTGATACATGCATGCATGTATACACATATCCTGACTCTCCTCAACTGGGAGGTGGCCCAACATGATTGTGGACCTGTTCTACATATACAGTAGTCATATTTTGGCTGTGTGCAAAAGACTTGTGTGAGTTGTTAATGCTACATCATGTCTGTTACATCTGATGTCCTCAGAGGCTATTGAGGCATGCATGTTGACAACAGCATCCTCCTGTGGAACTTGACCAGATCAGGGTATTTGACACAAATCCACACTGAGGTATTCACTCAACACTGTCATATGTGACCATAAACAACTATATAATCAAATTGGTAGACCAGTGTATCACATACATGGTGTCTGACTATGTTGAAATGTGATGTGACCTATATCTCGGGTCCAGAGATCAGGTCAGTACATCAGGAAGGTCTGCTAAGTCCTTTCCTGTCCATTGGTTAAGCGATGGACATCACAGATGACATACACATACTGTGTCCACACAGCTGCCTGAAGGACTATAGAATGTGGGCAATCATTGACTCCAACTGCGACATGTCTATAATACAGACAGTAGCAACACATGGAACACTGCTGCCACAGGCATGACAGCACCTGTATTGACAAGACATATGGGGATTTGTTAATTCAGGAAACACACCACCAAAGTATGTGGAGATCATACCCTATAATCAGGCCAATAGGTATGTGACCTGTGTGCTGGGGTAGATGGTAAGTGGTACATCCGCCAGCATATGGTCACAGTGCTGACTACTCCCTTGAATGTAACACAAGTGTTGGATATGTGAAGGACATCCACATCAGAAGCCATAATACCTTCATGGTTCCCAGCTTCCATTCCACCAGTAATTGTGTACAATGCACCCTTTATGTACCTTCCAACACATCTTCCAGTGGTGTGTAACTGAAGTATACCACCTTTGTCACAGTGCGCTGTCACATAGCTTATTGGCCATACTTAGGTGTTTTTTCTGTGGAATATACATGATTGTCTGATGGTGTGGAACACCAATCAAGTTGTTACACCAGATGCATGTGTGGTACCTGTTCTGCTTACGCACATACTACCTACACAGATGCTTGTCAGTATTAATGGAATGTGTATCATTCATGACAGTGTGGATTGTGGTATATATATATATATATATATATATATATATATATATATATATACACACATACACATACATACACACAAACCATGCACACAAGGCAGCTAGCCTGTATTGCACGTACTGTCGCATACAGGTATATCAGCCTCCTAACACCTCCAGCAGATGTTAGTGCCAGGACAGTGTGGGTACCCTCCTAGAATGTGGATGTGTCAATAGTTCAAGTGTGCGTGTGCAGACTCATTTCCTATCGCAGTAAATCACATATGTTATGTCAGTGGCATGGGATTACTGGTGGTACTATTCTGATATTGTCCATGATTGTGGCTGGTTCTTGTAATCTTTTCCATGGGCCTTTACCTGTGTCCAACTAGCTGGAGACCTGTGCTGAGAGTGCACTCCTATTCAGGCATATCAGTTTACACAGCTTTGTAATATGCACCCTACCCCAATTGTATGTCAAAACCCTGATGTCCTCTGCATCATTCATGTAAGAATGCTTATCTCATACAGACATCCTCCCCATTGTTATGTCATCTTGTGTGACAGCCACAATACACATTTTCACTGTACAGTCCCTGCTGTACCATATAGATATGGGATTAGTATTGCTGCTACAACCATCTTCCATTGACTTGCCCTCCTCTGCTATATATTAGGTAGGTTCACCTGTCATCTTTCCCTGTGTTTGTTCCTACAATTCATGTGTCCCTATTCAATACACAATTCCACTGAGTGTTCATTTAACATGGCAGTCCATGTCCCATTACAGATCATTTAAATAGCCCATTCCTGGCACTGTGTACTGAAGCTATCACAATACTCTGCACTGTAGGTACACTGCCCTGTACTGTGTTTGGACCATATACTTCACATTCATACCTCTCAACTGTCCAGATATCCCCAGAATGTCTAGATGTTTTCCTTATCAAATTTCTGGCTTTTTCCCATATCACTGGGGTGATCTCAGGACTGATGTGATTTTAATATTACATACATTTGAGGTCATACCTTTCAGCTGTCCTGATTTGTGCAGAATGTCCAATTTTTCTCATTTCTGATCTTTTCCTCCTAACTTATTGGTTTTCTGGCAAATTACTGGCATGTCATTGCAGACTGAAGTCAGAAACTGAAGATACATTTCAGTTTCAAACTTTATGCTCTTCAGATAGTACATGGTACTGTATAACCTATTATTCCTTCAACTTTCTAAGTTTGGAAGACTAATACTAAAAATCTGTCCATAGTTTTGGGCCTTTGTCCCCCCATTATTTACGGCTTTGTTCAGATTTCTTGCTGTTAGAGGTTGAGAGAGTTTCTAACACATTTCTATGTCCCTATTTCTGGTTATTTGTCCTCGCCAATAATGATATAAATATGCCCTGGGATTTCAATGTGTAGGCCCTGTGCAAAGCCTACACAGAATTTACATGTTCATGTAGCAAGCAGTAGCATGCAATGCGTATTAATTATGTGCAGACCATCTAAGCCAGTTTTTATGAGCAGCAACAGTGTTACTGGCCAGGAAACTTTGTAAGCGAACACTGATATCAATTCTGTGTGAGGCAGAGCAGCTACAGTCCTCAAGTTTACACGGAATGTCACAATGATCACCAGGACTTCACAGATAGCTGTCAGTGTGTTAGTACAACACATCTGCACAAAGGCCTGGCGATCATTGTGGCATTCTGTACAAATTTGTGGACAGTAGCTGCTCTGCCTTACACAGAATTGATATCCGTGTTCGCTTAGTTTCCTGGCCAGTAACACTGTCGTCAGCCATGAAAACTGGCTTAGATGGGCTGCACATAATTAATATGTATTGCATACTACTGCTTGCCATGCAAACTGTGTAGGCTTTGCACAGAGCCTACACACAGTTTATTGAAATCCCAGGGCACATTTATATCATTATTGCTGAGGTAATTGAAAAATCAATAATATAATTCCTTGATGGATGGATATATATATATATATATATGTCATTGTATCTAACATTCTTGAAACTGGACTGATCTGTTGAATAGAAATAATGTTTGCTCCTACTTTAAACTTGCATTTCTTTGTGTGACAGAGACCTCTGCTGCACCAGTTGTGAAGAAAGTGCCAACCCTTACAGATAATTATGCATGAAAATAATTCTAAGCTCTCCATGATGAAATAATTAGGGAAATCATTAACTGAACTGAATTTATTCATAGTTATTAATAGCAGATAAGCACTGATTATGCTGTTTTGCAATCTGTAGTGCTTCAATAAAATCACACAGCCAAATATATAATGAATTAAGGAATCCATTATCCAGTTTTTTAAAAGACCGCTGCTTTCTTCAGCACATGAATTTATAGATTACCTAGTGCATAAAAAATATTTTTCATTTGACAAAAGTGTAATGATAGACATTACAATAAAATAATGATTGCTGTAAAATAGATCTGTTGGATGTTATAAAGTATTTTATTTGGATGCTTTTAAAGGCAACCTATTGGAAGTTTTGAAACTTGATAATTTTTTTGTTTCAGGACTTGCATTGCAATCCCTTTCAAACAGCAGCAACACAGCAAACGTATTTTTACAGTAAATGCCTTTTTGCAGGCAGCAAGCCAACCTTCCTGCCACTGTGTAGGACTGTACCCCTACCCTCACTACTTGTATATGCTCCGTCCAAGATGGCTGTACCTCAGAGAAAAAGGAATTCATCGAGGTATAGAAATTTCAGAATTAGTGCGTATTTCCATCTTATCAGACTTGGGTTCATAGGTAGGTACTAGGCTATCTGCCCGAGGGCATTTATAAGCCCAGCCAGAATGTGTCCGCTTTCACTGCCCCATTGATTAATTAACTGATCCTCTGTCAAGCAGAACCAATGAAGTGATCCCAGGGGTGTATTTTCTGTTGCCCATCCCCTCGTCAAGGTTTCTCTTGAAGAGTGTTAGTGAGGGGCTCTGCCTGATGTAATTTGAAATTTTGTCCAAAGCATGGGGAGTCTTTGATAGGAATCTATCCCTTCAGCATGTTATATTTATTGCTGTGGTGAGGTTTAGCTCACTAGAGCGCGTGGCTTGCAGTGACTTGGATTTCTTTAGGTGGAGCATGTCCATCAATTCTGAGTTGGACATGGCTTTGTAAGTCAGGCAGAGATCACCTCTGTGTAAGCGATATGCCACTGAGTACAGCCGGAGTTTTTTCAGTCGGGCTGCATAGGACATATGTTTGAGGCCAGTAATCCTCTTGGTGAAGTACTTTTGTGGTCTTGGCAGCTGTTGGAAGTGTCTTGTGAGGTATATCCCAAATGGGGCATTGTACTCTATGATGGGTCTAATGAGTGACGAGTAGAGGGACACTATAACCTCTTTATTTCTAGATGTGAACCCTTTAGTAATTAGATGGGCCATGTAGCAGGATTTTCTAACTACTTTGGCAATATGATTGTCAAAGGAGAGATTACTATCTACCTGGGTCCCTAGATTTCTTATTACCTCTTCTGTATTAAGGGGGCTGCCACCTATGTGGTAATTTGTGGGTGTTTTGTTTTTCCCAAATGGGATGTCTATGCATTTTTTGGCATTTAGCTTGAGGCAATGACTTTGACACCAGGTATCTGTCTCAGTAAGGCCCTTTTGGAGGATGTCCGTGTCAACCGAAGAGTCAATTATGGCTCCCAGTTTGTAGTCATCAGCAAACTTGGTTTAGCCATAGTCCTCCTGTGTTTGCCTGTACTTCTGAGAAGTATATGCCGAACAGTAGGGGTCCCAGGACCGAGACTTGTGGGACACCACATGTGACTGGTTTAGAGTCGGACATGGAGCCCACTATTCTTACCGTGTGAGTTCTGTCTGTAAGCCAGTTGGCAACCCATCTCATGATGTAGGGGTTTATGTTCAGGCTGGTGAGTTTTTCTGTAATACTCGAGTGGGGAATGGTGTCAAAAGTCTTGGCGAGGTCAAGGTAGGCTGTGTGAACCACCTTTCCCTCGTCTATGGCCTTGGTGACTGTCTCGAAGAAGTCAACCAGGTTTAGTAGGCATGATCTGCCCTTAAAGCCGAACTGGGTTGGGTCAAGTGTTTGGAGGTTCCCAATGTCTTTGTTAATAAGTTCCATGATGATGTGCTCCATAGACTTGCAGACCAGGCTAGTCAGGCTTATGGGGCGATAGTTACCAGGGTCAGTTGTGGCCCCTCCTTTGTGGAGAGGAATAACCATTGCTCTGCACCATTCTATGGGCACGTAGCCTGTGGGAAGGCTGAGGTTGAACAGTGTGTTTAGGTGGGGGCTTAGTTCATGCAAGATGCAACCTGGGACACCATCTGGTCCCATTGACACTGTGTTTTTGGCTTTTGAAAGGGCTGTTTTCACCTGTGCGTCTGTGATTTTTGGGACACTACATTTTTCCGGTATTGTTGTGGGCCCTTTTGGAGGTGAGAAGGGGGTGAAATTTGCATTGAATCCATCTGCCAGGATGTTGGCTATCAGTAGGGTCAGTATATTTTGTGCTATTTTTCACTAGTTCAGTGCACATCCGCGAGTTGCCACTTAGATTCTTAACATAGCTAAAGAAGGCTTTGTGGTTATCTTTTGAATCCTTGGCTATTTTTCTTTCGAAGTTAGCTTCGGATGATTTCATGAGGGACCTTAGTTTCTTACTGATACTGATCAGGTATGTCTTTCCTTCTTGGGATTTGCTTTTTTTTCTGAATTAGTTTCCTCCTCCTATTGTATAGCCTGTTTATTGCAGGGGTCCACCAAACTGGTCTCCTTCTCTTAGAGGAGTGAGTCTTGGTTTTGCTAGGGATGGCATGATCCATGCATCTTGTAGGTGCTTATAGAGTGCATTAGTAAAGGTTTCTGCATCTTGGGCAGCGTTATCCTTTAGTGTGGGGGCTGTGAAACTTATCACCTCTGTCTTAAGTAAGGTGAAGTTTGCTTTAGGAAAGTTTACTGTGGTTTCCTTAGTTGGGGGTGGTTATCCAGAGTGAGTAGTTTATGGTCTGATCTAATCAGTGACGTGTTGACCTCTGGTGTGGAACACCTGTCACCCATGTTGGTGATGACCAGGTTCAATATGTTTTCACCTCTGGTAGGGAAGTTTACCAGCTGATCCAGGGCATTTGAGTTGATGAATTCCAGGAAGCGCTGGGCCTGGGAATTTGTACGCTAGTAGTTTTCCCAGTGAATGGTAGGGTAATTGAAATCTCCCAATATCAGGGTGTTCGGTAGGACCTTCATGTTTTCCAGTGTCTCCAGAAAGGTGGAGTGGTGGTCTTGGGTCATGTAGGGTGATCTGTAGCGGACCACAATTTGCATTGCAGATTTGCCCGATGTTAGTTGCACATGGATGATCTCAGAGGTATCATGCTGCGTCACTAACCTGGAGGTGTAGGTATCCTTGATGAATATGGATACACCCCCCTCCTTTTGTGTTTCAGTCTTAAGTATGTATTTGCATTTCTAAGTCTTGTACTTGTTGTTAAACATAAGATGGGAACTTGTTTTTAAACTATCAGCAACTAAAAAAAAATAAAAAGTAGAGAATCAAGAATCTGTCAATTAAGAACCACTTGCCCCGCCTCATCCGGTCATTACTCTAGACAATGTCCAAAGCTACTGCTGCATGATAACTTGCAAATTATATAATTTGGTTTATTTTTAAGGCTGCCATAGGCAAAGCATATGGGTATGGGTCACTTGGGAGTTTATCCACATTTTATGTAGTTTTGTAAGATGCAGCTGAGTGAATTAACCACAAGAAAAGTAGAGTAATCCATGCTGATACAGCAGAGTGCTTTAGCATAGTTACATGAGTATACATGAGGTTAACAGGTGATGATGGTATACTGAATCCTTCAAATTTACCATGCAAACTCCTACCCCAGTCATTCCTTGTTTTGTCGCGAGTATCTTTGATCCACTCTGAGTTGTAATATCCCACATTTTCAGATACTATATAGAGCCCCACCACTCTCTGTGAGGTAATGTATCTTAGATTGTTTGAATCATTCCTTTCTTGCTCCCCCCCCCCATATCCCTTTCTACTGTTATTTATGCTTCATATGTAGGCTCACCCCTCATAACTCACCATCGATATAGTGACCATATTATATTCTTTTTTTCTACACAGGTTATACGTGTTTAACTGTTTAATTCTGTCCTTATGGTCTAGTCTCACAGTAGTTTCATTAGCATTCATTGTACATCTTTTACTTGTTTCACTTCTGTATGCTTTCAGGACTGGACATAATCTAGATGTGCTTGTACCATTTCCCCCGCATAATGTATCAATTACCTAGGCACCTGAATATTTAAATGCCCTTGCTATTCATCGCAATATGTTATCGGTCTTAAGTACTGCCTTTTGATATTTTGCAGCATGATTCATCTTAGGGTAATTACTATTTTCTATTAATTTTCCTTCATCTCTGTCTGACATAGGTGTCCCCATGTGAATACATTTTCTTTGGATCCCCCAGCAACATGCATGCCTTTTACACTTTTACTCCTTGAATTTCATCTTCCACCTTGCTTTCCATGCAGGCTTCATTAAATCTCTCTGAAAAGTTGCTCTTCTGTTTGACTATTGCAGTTGATTTATTTTTTAATCAACATACAAACTAATCTTGGTATACAACCTCAGTTTACTGTTTTACACAAACTGAACAGGACTAATCCCAGAGCTAGACTGAAGTACTGCTAGTGATTCCATACTGGCTGAGGAAAGTAAACCCATTTTTTGTATTTGACTGATAGAGCTGCTTTCTGTTCTATCTACTCCAGTTTTTTTCTGTTTTAAGAAATCTTTTTGGCCTGGTGTTTTTGTTCTATGTGAGAGACAGACACTTTAATTATCTAGGCTACACATTTCACATGTTTTTTCATTGGTTTAATAAATGGTTAAATTGTTTCTTGAGTGATACTTAAATACACAGTGCATTTCTGGGTCTTTGTCTGAAAAGATTTCAAGCCTGCATAAGCTAAAAGCACTGCTGGTGATTCTCTGCTATGTTTCTTACCCATTCCCCCTTTTGTTCTGCTTTTTAAACCTGGTGATTTTAAGCTGCCCACCCCTACTGTAGATTGAGTTTAATAAGCTCCTCCCTTTCTACACTACTGTTGATATCTTGAATTATTTGCCTTTCCTTGCGCTTATATTGAAAAAAGTACATTTTGCCTCTCATTGTCTGTTCTACTGATTTACTTGCTCTGAATTCATTGTCTAGCTCGCTGATGGATAAAGTAGTGTATTTTTACACACAAGTAAGCACTTGTTTATACATCAAAAGGTCAAAGGATTTTCTATCTAGTACACTGGGAGTGGCCTGGTCTGTTTAGGTTGGGGGAAACGGTTGAGATTTCTCCTCATCCAGAGGGCTTACTAATCAGCTTATCTTGTACAATTGAGTGGCCCTTGACTCAGCAAAGTACTTTTAGTGAATAATCACACTTTTAGAAGACATTTAATGTACACTGCTATATCCATATCTTTACGTTTGGTCGTGGTAGCATTTCATATTTAACTTTGTGGTAGCATTTCACTCTGGGTACTCCTGTACTGTGCGTTTACATTAGGAGAACCAGCTATTCTATAAAGTTTTTTTTTTCTGCACCCTTGTGACAGAAGTGTGTTTATCTAACCTGTCTGAGTTTGGGACTGCTGGTGGAAGTCTTGTAGCGTGCTTCCCTGATTGATAGTTAGCTTTAAAGTTGTTTCTATTTGCTCTTATTTAAGCCTCATGTTTGCATGGTGCTGCTGTCTATAGAGGTGGTTAGCAGTGCCCTGTATAGACGCAAAAGCCTAGAAGCTCAGGTTTTCCCCCAAACAGTTAGTGAAATCCTTCCAAGCTTTTCTGCTGCTCAAGGAGCAACTCAGTTGCACACAAGCAGTGTTGCCTTATTGATCAACCTTAGCCTACACAAAGTATAGGTGCCTCTCAGTCTTTGTGTTACCAGCACAGACTTGTCAAATTAATGCATTCTCTTCTCTAATAAAACATACAGTAAGAGCCTGCTATCATGAATGGGCAGTTTCCCCACCATCTCTCTGGTCAACCTGACAGTCATGGGCATCCTGAGGCAATGCAGCAATTGTCTCATGTATACTGACAACCAGTCTTGAAACAAATACCTTATGTGAGAGATGTAGTTACACTATGAAATTGAAGGCAAGACTCTTGCGTAAGGACAAACTGAATGCCAAACAGGTTGTCACTGTGCACATATTTCCCACACTAAATAAGGACATGACACAAACCCATATACGCAGAGGTGCTCACTAGTAACTTACTAAAAGATCAGAGGCCTCACAAACAGAAACCACTTGCACACAACAATGCAAAAAGCAGCCACAACACACAGCAGTGTCTCAACAAATAATCCCATAAGGTGTAACACCACAAAACCTAATGTACTGGTCATAGGCTACTCCATTGTAAGACACTAATATTCCCCTCACCAGGCTAGATATGCAGCAGGTTACAGTTAGCTGCCTGTGAGGTGCCAGGATCTGTGAAGTCACTCAACCACAAGTACCGGTATGACTCTGTCATAGTCCATGTGGGGGTGAATGGGTTGAGATTAACCTCACTGGACTATATGAAGAGACATGATGCTGCTCTCAGGTTGTCAGGGCAGGTGTAAGCCTAGCCTTAAGCATTCTGCTTTCTCCAAGGATGATGCTACAATAACAATTGGTTTAGCTTCTGTTGTCAGTCCAAGGGGATCCAATATCTGTCAGCCTGGGAAGGCATGGTCAACAGGCCATGCTGCTTTGCCAAAGGTGATCTGCACCTGTTCAAGGTGTTGCTGCGTACAAGTATAACTGTCATTGTTTATGTTGGTGTGAATGACTTCAGATGCATCTCCTTGGACTACATGAAGAGAGACATGATTGAGCTCTGAGTACGTATCCCAGGCAGGTATGACCCTAGCCCTAAGCAGCATCCTATGTTCACCAGGAATGATACCGCAAAACTATCAAAAAGTAATTGACTTGAACAATTGTCTTAGTTTCTAATGTCATTCCCAGGGGATCCAGTATCTGTCTACCCGGGATGACATGGTTGACAGGCATTGATGCTTTGCCAGAGATGGCTGCCACCTGCCACCCTGAGATTCTGGATTCTGGCAAGGCTATTGCTTCCCCCATTGTGCCTTTTTTAGGCAATGTCCCAAAGACAAATCTTCCAACATAAAAGATCTCTCCAAAAGCAAACTGAAGGTCATGCTGCTTAACGCTAGGACCCTTAACCTGAAAATGCAGTCACTGGAGGCTCACCTCACACTGGAAGATGCTGACATTTGTGCAATCATGGAAACTTGGTTCAAGGCTGCAGACAGCACCCCTGCCTTACCAGGATATACATCATTCCACACATTCTGACCCCAAAATGAGGTTGGAAAGACTAAGGGTAGTGGAGTCTCTATTGTCATTAAAGACAAACACACCTCCAGACTGGTTTGCTAGCATGATGCACTAGAACTACTCCGGGTGCAACTGACAGTTGGCAAGACGCCCATCTCAGTTATAGCCAGCTAAGCCCCCCTCTCCACAGCTCAGGACATCCACTCCTCCTACCTGGATCTACTTGACTCCATCAAGATACCCCTAACACCATGATCCTTGGTGACTTCAACTCCCCCACTATAGTCTGGGTGTACTATTACTGCACTTATGACGATTCCTTGACTTCATCAGTTCTAATGCACTAGATTAGCCCATCTCATCCCCCACAAGGGGAGATAACATTATGGACTTGGTTCTCACCAACATGGGTGACTGCTGCACCACTCCCATAGTAAGTCCTTCCCTGGTGCGATGAGACCATCGGTCTGCCTCATTCAAAGTTTCTATCCTGTCCAACTCCCTTCCCCCAGCCGTAACCAGGGTAAAAAAACTTCTCAAAAGCTGACTACAACCTCCTAAGGGAGGGTATCAGTAGCTTCACCCACTCCACCAGAGGTTGCAGACAATTATGCTGAATAGTATGCTGATGCAGTATACAAGTACCTGTACAACTGCATGGACTCAGCCATACCCAACAGAACTAATACCTGCTCCTCAAGGAAACACAAACCTATCTGGTGGACATCCTCTGCATCTTTTTACCCTTGGACAACAGTTTCTTCCTTTTGTTGTAAAGCCTCGTTGACAAATTCCCAATTGGAAAAACTTTCTCCTTGGCCTCAAGAAAATTAGATCACTAATGAAAACCTCCAAAGCCAATTATGACTTGAAAGTAGCCTCTGAAACAAAGGGAAACCACAAGCCTTTTTCAGTTGTGTTAGGAACCTCCATGGCAAAGCCCAGGTTTGTTCCGGATTAGTACTTAATGGTACCACTTACACTGATCCTGTTGACATAGCCAACCTGCTAGCAGACAGGTTTAGTGCAAACTTCACCCCCCCGTTCCCCCCAAAGGCCCATTCAACATGCCCTATACTTATCCCACACCTCAAATCTCTGTAGATCAAGTGTTAAAGGTCCTATCCAAGGCAAAGAACACAGCTTCCATGGGACCTGATAGTATTCCAGGCTGTATTCTCCACCATCTCCAGCAAGAACTAACTTAACCATTGAGCACCCTGTTCAACCACATCCTAAGTACAGGCTTTATTCCAGCAGAGCAAACTGCCATTGTCATCCCATTGCACAAAGGTGGTGCCACTACTGACCCTGGAAAGTATCACCTCATTAGCTTGACAAGTCTGATTTGTAAAGCCATGGAGCATATTATTATGGACCTCATAAACAAGGACATAGGCAATCTCCAAGTACTTGATCCCTCCCAGTTCAAATTTATCAAGGGCAGATCTTGGCTGTTGAACCTGGTTGACTTTTTTGAGATGGTCACCAAGGACCTGGATGAGGGACAGTCAGTACATACAGTTTACCTTGACTTGGCCAAAGTGTTTGACACCATCCCTGACTTAGGCATCATCGCAAAGCTAACACAAGTTGGCGTAAATCCCTATCAGGCGGATGGCAAACTGGCTTACCAGTAGGACCCACAAGGTCAAAATAGGTGCCTCCATCTCCAACAGCAGACCTGTCACTAGTGGTGTTCCCCAGTGATCTGTCCTGGGACTCCTATGGTTCAGCATGTACTTCTCAGAGAGGTCAAGGCAAACACAAAAGGCCTGTGGCTGACCTAAGTTTGCAGATGACTGTAAGTTGAGTGTGGTCATTGACTCCCCAAATGATAAAATACTACAAGAGGGTCTCTCAGCAACAAATGACTTGTGCCAAAGTCATGGCCTTAAGTTAATTGCAAAAAAAGTGTTATCATAGCATTTGACAAAAACACAGCCCATACTGATTACCATATCAACGGCAACCCTACTAAGCACACAGCCTGTGGTGAGAGACCCGGGTACACAGGTTGACAACAATCTCACATTCGACCATCATGTAGCGGCAGTGGTCAGAAAAGCCTTTTACTTGGTTCATCTCATAAATAAAGAGATTGCATCCAGAAAAAAGGAGGTTATTACCTCCTTCATTAGGCCAGTTATTGAATACAATCCCTCGTTTGGTATGTACCACTCCAAACACCTGCACAAGCTGGGCAGGCCACAGAAATACCTCACAAAGAGAATCCATGGCCTCCAACACCTGTCCTATGTGGACAGGCTCAAATCACTATCACTCTACTCAGTATCGTACAGATTGCTTAGAGGTGATCTGCGTCTTCCCTACAGGACAATCCCAGACTCTGCCCCACTAGAAATGCTCCATATCCGTATGTTTAACTCCTCGTGCATTACCCACTCAAAAGGCCTAAATCTAATATGCGACATTAACAAAACCTGCTGGAGAGACAGGTTTGTTTTACAGAGGCTGACCTTTCTTTGGGATAGACTTATTATACACCTCAGAGTATGTCACTGACCCTCTTTTAGTGCAACCTTGATGGGTGGGAAACCACAAATTTGTCCCAGGGGTTCCATCTGTGTCCCTCATTGACAGAGGCAACAGGTGCTGACTGAGGTTTCTTTTTTGGAGATAAACTCTTGGCTAGGCTTGTAAGGGCCTCAGGGCCATTAGCCTAGTAACCGCCTATGATCCCATGGAGTCTAAACAAGAAACTGCACTCCCTGGAAACATTCCTCACTTAGGAAGATTCTGACATCCATGCAGTCAGCAAGACATGATTCAAAGGTGCAAAAAGCACCCCGGCCGTGCAGGGCTACAGTGCCTTCCGTACGTTCAGACCACAAATTCAGCATGAAAGAACCAAAGGAGGAGTTGTATCCATCTTCATTAAGGAAAAGTGCACCTCAAGACTGCTCAAACAGTATGACATTCTTGAGCTACTGCATGTAATTAACTATAGGCAAAGTCCTCTACCACATCATAGCTAGCTATAGGTTCCCCCCACTATGAAACAGGAAAACCACACCACATACCAGGACTTAATAGAGTCACTTTCTATACAGCCCAACACCTTGCTCATGGGTGATTTTAATAATTCTACCATTGACTGGGAAACGTACAAGACCACAATCATGCTGGCTCAGAGGTTCCTGGACTTTATCAATGCAAACACTCGAACAGCAGGTCAGCACACCCACAAGAGGCTCAAATGTCCTATACATAGTACAAATTAACATGAGAGAGCATTGCACCCCCCCCCATGTGATGTCCTCTCTGGTGACATCGGACCGTACATCAGTCTCGTTCCATGTAATTATAGGACCAGATACCCCATCATGCTCAAAAATGCTTAAGAATTTTTCAAAGACAAATTATCTCCTACTAAATGATGGTATAAGAAGTTTCAAAGCCCCTTTGAACACAGATAATATGGACTCCTATGCAGAGGTGTACAACAATGCCTTGTATAACCATTTAAGCAGTTGTATAGAATCAGTTGTACCTGACTGGATTAAAACCAGGTTATGCTTGAAGAACAAGCTACCCTGGTGAACCCCTATTATAAGCAGGCTATATAATAAGCAAAAGAAACTAATGTCCAATGCTTAGTAGAGGAAATAATCCCCCTCTACTTTAAACAAATTAGAGATCTTGTCAAGTCCTCCAAAGCTAATTACGAAGGAAAAAGTCTCCATAGCTAAGGATAATCAGAAGGCATTACAGCTGAAATCTAAAAGGAAATACCCAGCTATGCACCAAACTAGTTGTGGATGGCGCGACCCATACTCGGCTGGAGGTAATAACTAACCTGCTAGCTGACAGATTTGGAGCAACCTTTACCCCCCCCCGTCATCCCCTAAAGTATACCTGCCACTATTTCTCAGCCTATTATCTCAAGAGACCAGGTCATCTTGGTGCTCTCCAAGGCCAAATACACGGCATCAGTGGGACCAGACAATATCCCAGGTTGCCTTTTTAATAACTTAAAACATGACCTAGCAGACCCACTTGGTTCCCTGTTTAACCACAGCCTGAAAACTGGTTATGTTCCAATGGAATGGAGGAGAGAAACACTAAGCCCTCTGCACAAAGTGGGACCATCAACTAACTCTGGGAATTATATGCCCATAAGCTTGACTAGCCTCATCTGCAAGGCCTTTGAAAGATTTATTATAGACCTTATTAGCAAGGACATGGGTAATTTCCAAACTCTTAACCTAATGCAGTTTGGATTCATTAAAGGTAGCTCATGCATGTTAAACATGGTTGACTTTTTGAGAAAGTCATCAAAGCCCTGGATGAGGGAAAGATGATGCATACCACCTAACTTGACCTAGCCAAGGCGTTTGACACAATCTTCCACTTGGATGTTGTTGAGAAACTCTTGCAATTGGAACTTGACTTCTGCATTATCAGATGGGTAGCTAAACTGGCTCACCAACAGGAAACATACTGTCAAAGTTGGTGACTTCAGCTCTAGCAAAAGAACAATCACCAGTGGCATACCACAGGGTTCTCTGCTGGGCCCCTTACTGTTCAGAATTTCTCATAAGTCCAGTCAAACTTGGATGGGCCATGGCTGACCAGGCACGCTGACAATTGCAAACTGGGAGCAATCAGAGTCCCCCAATGATGTTAACATACTGCAGACAGGGTTAACACAGACGACTGGTGCCAAAACCATGGATTAAAGCTAAATGCAAAAAAATGCATTATTCTCTTTGGAAAAGCTGACATTCCTGCTAATTACATATAGATAGCACTCCCCAGTGGTATATGACCTGGGTACTCGGGTTGATAGCAATCTGAACTTTGACCACCACTTATCCACAGTAGTAAGAAAATCCTATGTGGCATATTTTACAAGTAAAGACATCACATCTAGATCTAAGGATGTTATAATTCCATTACACTCTGCCATCATCAGGCCAATAACGGAGTACAATGCTCCCTTTTGCATGTACCTCACCAGACATCTGCAACAAGTGGGGAGACAACAGAAGTTTCTCAGCAAGAAATTACAGGGTACACAACAAGTATGTGGAAAAACTGGAAGCCCTGTCACTTACAGGTTGCTAAGGGGTGACCTGTTCCTGGCTTACAGGGCAGTCTCTGATCAGGCCATGATGGAAATGCTACACATTTGTAAATAAAACTGCCCAAGGGTCACTTGCTCCAGGGATCTTGACCTAGCCTCTGACATGAACAGGTCATGATGGAGAGATAGATAAATCTCCCAGAGACTGCCACTTCTCTGGAACAAACTTCCAGTTGATCTGAAACTGAGCCCTTTCCTGACCCTCTTCAGAGATAACCCAGCTCAATGTATGGGTGACAGCAAATTCACTCCTGTGATGGCACCATGTCCCTCCTGGACAGAGGAAGTCCTTAACTACCATAGACCCTTACCGCTGTGAACTTCACTCACCTAACCACTGGCAATTGGGGCAACATGGGATTAAAATGGCTAGGCTTGTAATGGCTCTGGAGCTGTTAGCCTAATAACTTTCTATGAGCTAAACTCTGTTATCCATTCTTTCTTTTTATTAATAGGGTAAGGGGACTGATTCAGAGAATTCCTGTCATCCATAATTACATAAAATGAAAGTGTTTTACATATATTACAGAATTACATATCCAGAAAATTACATTTTGAAAAATCTGATGGTGGACAAAGGTTACAATTCTTGAATTCTTAGATATGATCCTCTGCCTACTACTAAATTATGTTTAATCAAAAAAAAAAAAAAAAAAAACTTGAAATGTTATGGCCCCCAGAAGTCTGCTGTCCTGTGTCATGGCATTGGTTTCAAACAGATTAAAAGTATTAAAAAGGCATACAGATATGGAATACTGAGCAATTGGCTAAGTGTATTGTAGCCTGAAGAGCATGCAAGAAATATGTACTTCTGTCCTGGATATGGACCTACACTATTTGCACCTCTTCACAGGCTTCACACTGAACACCAACTATGCAAATTCTTTGGCCTAGCTCCTCAGATCCCTTCCTCGCCACTCTCAGCAATTGTTCTTTGAATAAATACCTACATTTCCACACATTAATTTCCAGAGGAGGCTGGTGGTATTGTACATAACAGCCTTCTTTTCTGGACCAGTGTAGTAAACGTGGACCATCACCCCAAATTACCAGATTGAGGAACTTACACTTGATGTTTTGTTTTCATTAATATAACAAATTATAAACACATAATAATGTATAGCAGAGCCGTCGGGCCAATTAAAGATAAATGCCAGCAGGCTGTCACATTTATCAGTAAATACCATCTTGTCCTTTAATAAGTAAACAGATTTATTTATTGACTTTTTTCCCCAGGAAATCTGACGGGACAATAAATACCTATTTTCAGCAAGGAGAAAAGCTCCAGAGAATTAACATCAAATAAAATGGTAGTCTAGATATAACTAAAAAGCATATATACATACAGTTTGCCAGTGGAATACATAAAGCATGATAAGACACCAATGAAGCAGTAATAAAAGAAAAAAAAATACAATTAAATATGACAATCAGTATATACAAAATTATTGGATGCATAGTCTATGAAGCTAGGAAATGAAAAAAAAAAAAGATTCACGTCCCCCTAAGAATGGGAAAAGGGCAAGTGTTAAAAGGGTATAGATAGTATGATGTAAGAATGTAAAGTATTTCTTGATGTAGATCATCCAGGTGAGGTGTGTGGGCACAGCCATGAGTTACTGAGAACTTCTTTGAGAGAGGGCTTAAAAATGGAGGCTTGATATAGTTCTGACTGAATTTGGAATAGAGCTCCACAGTTTGGCTATGTGGTGCGAAATTGGATTTTGTTCCATACTTTTTTTTGGTTTATAGATTTCAAGCAGATTTTTGGCTTGAGAACACAGAGTGGTATGAGTAGACAGAAGGGCAGGTAAAGGGGTTATATAATGTTCTGTGGGTTAGAATTTGCATATGAGCTAGTTGATGTGGGAGTTCTAACCAGCTGAAAGCATGTAATGCAGAGCAATACTGAGCTCTATGTGGCAGGTTAGCTGCAAATCTACTTAACTTATTATAGCATTGCTTCAGTTATACTTTGAGAGATGTGGATATTGGTCAAAATAGGTGAGCCACAGAGAACAGGGTAACAGATGAGTTAGCTAGGATGATTCTACTAAGAGTAAGGAATTTTTTCGCTCTAAATAGACATAGCTTTTTGATTTTTTTATACAGTGTTGTATGTGAACTTCAAAGTATGGTGACTCCAAGCAGTTTGGTATGGTTAACTACTTCAATAGCTGTATTGTTTAGAGAGGAAATGTGGAAGCTACTTTTAGCACTGGCATAGGACCCTGGAAAAAAAAAATCATAGTTTTAGTCTTTTGGGGATTAAGTAAAAGTTGTTTTTTATGTAGTCTCAGTCCAACTGGGTTGAAGGCATCTTATGCCATGGATTGTAGTTGTATTGGGCTTTCAGATGAGCAGACGAGAGTTGTCATCTGCATACTGAATAAGGCAAGCTTGCTGAGGAGGTATATAGGTTATTGATGAAAATGTTAAAGCAGAAGACAGAATAAAGAACCTTGAGGAATGCCCCTTTTAACTAGGAGAAAAGGACAGAGAAAAGCCATTTGACAGTGATATTTTTCAGACAAGGGGAGAACCATAGAAGAGTTGTTTTGGAAGGGTCTAGAGAAGACATTTGAGTCTGAGGTTTCTCATGTGGCCTTGGAAGATGCTTATAAGCTGTCTGCAAGACAAAAGTATCTATTCTATCAGTCCCTAAAAAGGCTCAAAGAAAATATAGGGTCTCCTTGGTTATGACAGGTCTCTCTTCTCTTTTGACTGTTGACCCATCTCCAGTCCCCCCAGCTGCCTGCTCAAATAAGTCCTTCGCTTCATCTAATTCAACGATCCCTAGTAGAGGGAAAATGGTTAGATCTTCAGGGCAAAGGGATGTCTCTTTATAGTAATCTAGCTTTTAGAATGTTAAATTATCAAGGTTATATGGGGAAATTTATTTTACAGTGTGCACACAGTTTGGATGATTTTGCTGCCTCCTTACCTGCAGAGCAAAAGTCTTGTATGACAAAAATTTCTAATTTCACTCTGGGATCAAAACATGCCTTGAGAGGTGTGCCTGAATATGCAACTGCAGTCTTGAGAAATGCTGCTTTTTCTCTTGTATTAAGACAGTATGCTTGGTTACGTAATTAGAACTTCTGATTTAAAAGCCTAAATTTTGAATGCACCTTTAAGTTCTGAATTGCTGTTTGGGCCCTCTGTTGCACAGATTCTGAAACAGTGGGATGAGAGAGGCAAATTAATGCATAGGTATCTTGGATGTTTCGTGTAACCAAGTTCTCCTTAGACAAGACATTGTCCTGCAAGGGGCAGAACAAACAAAAATCCCAGCCGAACAAAAGTCAGGGATCCAAAAGGAAATAGGGGGATAATTCCTTAAAACAAAATAAGAGGGGTTGCTTTCTGAAAAGGGATCAATTCCATACAAAGGAATGATTATGACAATTCAGTTCCTCCTTCCCCCACTCTCTCTCAACCTTGTAGCCTAGCTGCAAATAGTCTCAGACAAGTGGGTTCTGAGAATAGTTCGGAGAGGACACACTTGGTAGTGGATAGAAAATCCTTCTCCTTTCAGGGGAATTCGCCCACAACCCACCAGACCAGACAAAGCTGCTTCATCCCATTGTAGAAGCAGTGGTAATAGAACCAGTGCCTGCAATACAGAAATGCAAAGGATTTTACTCACAAATCTTTCTGGTATGAAAACATGAGCACTCCTGGAGTCCAGCACTAGATCTGAGCTTTCTAAACACCTTTTGTAATGGTTTCAAAATTCTCACATTAAAATCAGTCATAGCATTGCTTTCAGACCACTGTTTCACAGTGACTAGATTTCAAGGATGCTTATCATATTCCTATTGCTCCCATTTTCAGGAAATTTGATATTTGCTGTGTCTGGCTTACATTATCACATTTTTGAATTACCCTTTGGGTTATCTGCTTCACCTCAAGTGTTTACAAAGTGTCTGGTCCCAGAGGTTGTTTAGGCATCGACATTTTCCTTATTTAATGACTTGCTGATTTGTGTAGATTCTGTAACCAGGTGCTTGAAGTCTTTAGACAAGGTTGCATCCCCCCTTTCGAAAGTCCTTCCTCACACCCTCTCAGTGAAATAATTTTAAGGTGTTGCATAGACAGTAAAAAGGATGGCCTTCCTGCCAGAAGACAAAATTCTATGTTATCAGGGCATTTTTCTTGGATTTCTCTCTCCTGGTTGTGGCCTCACCAAGAGAGCTCCTCTAAATTCTAGGCCTCATAGCATCAATGATCCTCATGATACCACTAACCAGACTACACAAGATTCAGTGATGCTTGAAGAACTGTTGGATCCAGCAACGTCATCTCTAGGTCTTCCAGGTAACGATAGTGGAATTTGTGAAACCAGAACTGCAGCGGTGGCAGGATCAACTGTTTCTGAATCCAGAACTCATGTTCTCTCTCCAGATCCCAGTCCAATCCATCCATATGGACTCTTCAGATTTTGCATGGGGAGCAGTGTCCATGGGACTTCAAGTGCATGACTTGTGGGGTGCTCCGGTCATGCTGAAGCACCTAAACATAAAGAATTACCAAATATCAGTGTGGTAACCCCAGTTTGCCCAGGCAAAGTTGGTTGCCCTTTTTAATAGAATTGGCCAAGGGCAATTGTTATAAGGTTCTTCATAGACTGGATCTGCTCACCCAGCATCAGTGGCATATAGTATACCCTAACTTCGAGCAATTGCAACTGACAACCTGGATGATTTTATTTTGATACCTTTTAGGCACTTGTTCCATGAGGATGTACAGTAGGTATTTAAGGAGTCGAGAAAACCTGCAAGTAGAAAAGCTTACATTTACAAATGGAAGAGGTTTTCGCGATGGTGCCTAGCCAATAACAGAGGTCCCAAAAGGGTTTTGGCCCCTCTGGTTTTGAAATATTTATGCGAGTTACTTTGAGATGGTTTGTCATATGCTTCTATTAAAGTGCATCTTGAGACCATCTCAGCTTGTCTACCCATGGATTCTCTTTTTGTGGGCAAACAGTTTATGAAAGGAGTGTTGCATGTGGGATTCCTTCAAAAGCAAATTGCTCCTCCCTGAGAGCTCGACTTTGTTCTTGAAAAACTGACCTTACCTCCTTTTGAACCTCTATCTCACACTGATTTATGGTTCGTTACTAGGAAGACTGTTTTACTCATTGCTCTAAAATCTAAAAGGCACATCTCTGAGCTGCAAGCTGTCATGGTGGGCCAACCCTACAACCCTGTCTAATTTTTAACAGGGCAGGATTGTATTACACACTAATCCATCATTCATGCCTAAATTGGTTTCTGAATTTACATTGAATCAAGCCATCAATCTCCCAGTGTTTGATCCTGGTCCAAAAATAAGGGAGAAAAGATTCTATATACCTTGGATGTGCACAGGCATCTCGGGTACGACCTTGACAGAACAAAGCCCTTTAAGCATGCTGAACAGCTGGTTGTGTCCTGTACAGGTGCTAAGACAGGTTTACCTCTCTCTAATCAAACTATTACACAATGGTTGTCCTCTGCTATTTTCTGTTACTCCCACCATGGCAGATCTCTTCCAGGCAAGGCTAAGGCTCACTCAACTAGGGCTTTATCCTCTTTGATGGCCTATTGGAAAGGGGTGGACAGTAGCTGCATTCTAGAGGCAACAACCTGGTCCTCCATTCATAATTTCGCAAATTACTACAGTTTGGATTCCTTTCAAGGGCTTGGGCAGGCTTTGCTATGACCATTCTCCAAGGGCTCCTGGAACTTTATTCTTCCACCTCTCAGGTAGGGTAGGTTTTGGGAATCTACCCAAATGCTACTGAGACAGTGGGATGATGAAGATAGTACAGTTAGTGGGATGATGAAGATAGTACAGTTGTGCAAGTCCTTACCTGTAATAGAAAATGCTTGAATGCTTCAGTGGCAGCACCTATCTGCCATCCCCAGACTGTCCATAGCTGAGGTGGGTTTCAACATCATTGATTTGGTTGATGTTGGCTTTGTTTTCTATATGGGATTGGCTGTGAATTTACTCTTGTTAGATTCCTTTTTGATACCCTAGGGTTATCTTAAGAGGTATATGTAGGATTGGGCATGAATGGTCAAGCATTTACAGGCCGCCTCTCTCTAATGGAGATGTAGATGCCAGTCTAGGGGTAACTTTTCGACTCCTATCCACTGGTCCAAGTTATGTTTGAATTGAGTTGGGGAAGAACCCTGTTTCACATGGATGGGATGCCTGTTTGCAAAGAAGAGGTAGTCTCTGAGACGCGTACCTATCCCTTCAACAGTTTAGTATTATGAAGTCAAGCCTCCGAAACTCAACTTGAACATGTCAAACTAAAAACTGATGTATGGCATGGAAGACCGGCAATACCGAAGGTCTGACTTTGCCTCTGCTTCTAGATCCATGTCAGTGTTTGTTTTTGGTTCTGGAGTGGTGGGGCAGTTTGGCATTTGAAGCATTTTTCAGTATTGTGTATTTATGGCTTTCCATGTTTCAGTGTGCATGTCGATCATTGCACTAGTCAAGCTTCTGAGACTCTATTTTCTAATAGTAAACCCCCTCCTACATGTCCTGTTTGTTTTAGGTGAGGTTTAGGTCCCTAGATAGGCAAGTCTGATGCTGTTTGTTTTGTGGATGTGCAACATGTCCATCAGAGCAGGATTGGAGGATGATTAGTATGTCAGACACAAACAGAGTCTCAGCCGTCTGTAGGAGATAGAGTATAGGGATGAGGGTTTGAGGCTGTATGCATGGAACATGTTCACACCATGTATCCTTTTTGAGGAACCTCTGTGGATGCTGCAGTTGTTGCATATGCCTTTTCAGAGACATACCACGGGGGGTGTTATACTAAATGATTGGTTTGATGAAGACTGAGTACAGCAGTACAATCACATCCTTGAACCTGGATACCATAACCTTGCATGTAAGTTGCATGGCATAGAATTATTTCCTTACTACCACACACGTGATGGTTAAAGGCCATTTTACTGTCTACATGTGTTCCCAAATCCCTGACCACTGCAGACTGAATATGCACGTGGTAGCCTTAACTGAGCATGTGCAGGAATTACTGATGGTTTCCAGTAGTAGTCATCTTCACAAAGGATACTATTATGTATTTCTTGCTATTGATTTTCAGACCATGGCTCTGGCACTACTTGTTGGTCTGTCAGGCCTTCTTGGGGGGGTACTTCTGGCATTGGGGATTCTATGAAAGTACCTAGTTTGCAATCATGTGCATCTTGTCGGCCAGAGGCCCTTGACTTTTGACAAATGGATCTCAAAAAAGGATTAGCCCCATCACTGAACCTTGAGGGACTCCGATAGTGACTGGCCTTTTTGTGGAGGTAGACTCCCCTATTCTAGCTTCTTGGGTCCTATATTTGAACCAGGTGGTTTATAGAGCAGGTGACGTAGGAGTTTATCCCTAATTTTGTGAGTTGTTTGGACTGTTTCATGGAACATTGTATCAAATGCTTTAGCCAGGTCATGGTAGGCTGTATGTATTGTTTTACCTTCATCCGTTGCTTTGGTGACCTTGAAGTCCACCATGTTGAATAGGCATGACATGCCTTTTTCCTAGCCCTTGTAACTGTTGACCATTTAGCCTGTACAGTGTTCACCAATTTGTTTCTCACCACTGGAGAAAGAACTAGTGACAGCATGGGTATCATACAAGCAGCCATGATTGGGATTTTGTGGTCCTAACTTCACCCCAGTGGCTGATGTCTGCACTTTAAGTAAGAATATGCAGTGCCTTACCCTCTGAGCATGTGTTTTCCTGCACATGCTCAGTTAAGGCTACCATATTCATATCACTCTGCAGTACCAAGAGCATATCCACAGCACAAACTCTGCATGTGTCAACTTCTCTCTCTCTCTCATTCCATTTGGTATCAATACTACAGTAAGCTACAGCACCTCTTCCCCAGGAGGGGTGAGGCAGCACTGGCCACTTATTCCTGCCCCATCGGTTCCTCCAGTACCTGGGTCTACAGTGGATGATTTGTCCAAGTTGTAAAGAGAGTTTTATTTTTCTGTGCCACAGTGCTCACTTGACTTTTTCTTTAATACCCAGTATGTTTTGTATTTTGAAAAATATATGGCACGGATTTTTTCTTTGTAACTCTGGTGCTACTAATTATATCCAAAAAGAAGAGTCTTGAACTCTTAAGAGAGGATACCCAGAAGATGTTTTATTTATAGGCAATCCTCCAGTCCAAATTATTGTTTTTAAATGTTGCATCTTTTGTTGACAATTTTCTGTAGATCAGTGTCTATGTAGTTTGTATCTGTCTTTGTAAGCCTTTTTTGTAATATGTCAACAATGTTAGCATACTATAAAAAGGGGTTACATAGACAAATGAATGGTGCCAAAGCCATGGAGTTAAACTAAACACAAAAAATGCATTATCATCCCTTTTGCCAAAGGGGAAGTCCCTGCAAATTACAATATTAACAGTACTCCCCTTAGCTCAGACCTTGTGGTGAGATGTAGGAGCACAGGTTGATAGCAACCTTAACCTTTGATCACTGTGTCCACAGTGGTAAGAAAGGTCTTCTGTGTTGCACATCTCATAAGTAAGGGCATCGCATCCAGAGCTAAGGATGTTATAACTCCCAATGTATTCATCCCTCAATCAGACCACTAATAGAGTACAAAGCTCCCTTCTATATGTACCTCACCAGACACCTGCAGCAGCTGGTGAGACCTCAGAGGTTTTGCACCAAGAAAATTCAGGGCCTTGAACACATGACCTACATGGACAGACTGAAGGCCCTGTCACTGTACTGTGTATCTTATAAGCTGCTAAGAGGTGACTTGTGTTTGGCTTACAGAGCAGTCTCAGACCCTGCCCTAATGGAAATGCTGCACATCCGCAAGTCAAATGGGCCAAGATTCAGTCACTCTAGGGATCTTAACCTAACCTGCGACATTAACAGGACATGCTGGAGAGACAGATATGTCTCCTCGGGATTGCCACTCCCGTGAAACAAACTCCCAAGTCACAAAACACAGCTCCTCTATAACCCTGTTTAAGTGTAACTTGGACAACTGGATGGGAGACCGTAAATTTACTCCAGGGGTATAACCTATGTCCCTCTTGGATAAGGGCAGTCAGTACTGATCATAGACTCACGCTGCTAATATAGACCATACAACTTGGTCAGTAAGGGAACAAGGGTATAACATAGCTAAGCTTATAAAGGCCCTAGGGCCAATATCCTAGTAACCTGCTGTGAACCTATATGAAGGCCTGCCGATTCAATTGGGCAAATTAGATGGCTGTCAATGTTTTTCTGTGGGAGAAGGAGACATGTAAATCTGTTTTGAGTTGGTGGACCAGTGTTTTCAAAAACTCTCCTACAGCTGGTTTCCACCGACAATCTCATCATGGTCACTACATGGCACTTTGGTACATCTAAAGTTCTATGTTCAAGGCTTCTGCCTTTCACTATTGTTTTGTAGTTGGTGATTTAGCAAATTATATAACTACTTCTCTCCTATAAATTGCTTATTTATTATCAGTATTTGGCATCTAGCTTAAATTCCAGGAAATGGGAATATGTAACATTTGACAATTGCTTAACTGCAGTAACAAAAAAAAAAATAGAAATGTGTATATACATATGTATATAGATATAGATAAATGTGTGTGTAAACAAGTAAATAAAAAATATATATTTTTGCCATGAAACTAGTGTGTGACTGGCTGTGACACTACCATATACAAATGCAGAAATGGATGTTAAATGTCACCCAGGTATGCCTGCCTTAGCTAAGAAGTTAAGATATTGTTGGCTGTAAAGGTGTAGTGGTGAAATGACATTGAAGGAAGAGCCAAGCCAGAGGAAATAACTCGCATATAATTCTGTTAGTAACAGCATGCACAATTAAATCAATCTCTTATCACAAGCATGCCATCAGGAATAATCTATTTTGGGAGTGCAAACCTGAGAAGGTGGCCTTGAACATGCTGCTGGTTTCTTAACCTGATTAATGCTGTTTCAGGGTAAAAGCTTTCTTTGTATTGTCCATTTATACAGATGCATTTTAAGGCATGTGACTATTGCAACTTAATAAACATCATAGCAAACTCCAGTTAATGAAACTGATAAGGCTCCTCTGAGAATTCCTTCACAAATAGAAGAAATACATGGGATTATGCAAAATCAGTAGCAGGGATGCAAAATATTATACATTGCTGGTAATGTGGAAAGTGTGCATTGCAAACAAGGGTTTCTGAAGCGTAAGGTCTAGTGCAATGAGAACTGTTCCCAAAGGGGAAAAATCTAAGCTTGCTTCAAATAAGCAGAATACAAAACATGCAAATTATAGAAAAAAAAGAGGCTGTAAAATGACAGAATGCTGATCTTGTACTGTTTGGGAACAGTGTTTTATTTGTATATTTTTAACTGGGGTAGAACACTGATCAGATTGGACCATTTTCAGCCTCAGCCCAGAATGTTAAAATACATCAAGTGGAAAATAACACAAATAGTTTGTAAAATACAAAACCACACAAAAACATAGGTATACTTAATGTACAATAGAAAAAAATGATTTATGAAGGTAGTAAACAGAAATAACTATGTACAATACTTACATCAGAGTTTCTAAATTATGATTGAAATGAGAGGTTATTAAAATTGATTCCATTCAGGATAATTTGACTATTTATACTGTGGGGACATTTCAAATGTTTATTTTGAATGGAGACTACGAAGAAATGCATCACTTCTGTATAGAAAGTTTTGTGAATGACAGTGCAAGAAAACATTGTAGGAAGTGTTAAAACATCAGAATCAAGCTAATCTGTTGAAATAGCTTTGGCATTAGCATCTGTTGGCTTGGAAGCCAAGTTTGGGAGTCGAATCATTGGTGCACCCAGGCATACATTTATATATGGCACAGCATACACTTATTAAAATGTAAGCTGTGCTGGAACTTTTTATTTGTCTTACTTATCATTGGATTCTAGTTATTTATTTGCTTTTGTTTACTCCGACTCTGGGTGTAGACCCTTTTCAGCAGAGGCCTGGGGAAAGAAGCTCCATAACCAAGTCACATATAGTAGTAACGTACAATCTATATGCAATGTGATTAGAAATAACCGGTCTATACTTAAAATAGATGATAGGATGAATGAATTGGTGGGTGCCAAACCCAAATTTATTTTTAAAAGGGAGCTGTGTTATAAGCCCCATTGTGAACAAACTAGGTTGAATTTAAGAGGGCACTTTTCCCTGTAGGAGCTGTGAAGCCTGCGGTTTCATGTCAGGGAATGGACAATTTAAACACCCTGTTACAGATAAGTTGAATTTCGCTTTTATGCGAATTGTCTGACTGAGAACTTAGTATATTTGGCTACATGTGTAGACTACATCTTTCTATATAGGTAAGACCACTCAGAAGCTCAGAGAGGGTTTTGCAACACTTGAGAGACATTAGGAACAAAAGGACTTTAAATGCTCTATATAAACATATTAAGGACAATGTAG
>NC_056729.1:1678535798-1678615798 GCF_019279795.1 Protopterus annectens
TAGTGAAGGGACAGCTAGTGAGAGCAGTCCGTATGTATAATACTATCCAATCCTTCCAACAGGAATGTATTTTCTTGAGGAGTCAATTCCTTAATAGAGGATACCCGGCTACCCTTATTGATGGGATTATTCAAGAAATAGAATTTAAACGATCAACTGTTTTTATAAACCTTTATTAGATGAAATTAAAAACCTGGATATTCAGGCTATTTCTCTATCTAATTCTATACAAGAAGTATTGATATCTGACCCAACTCAAATAGACTCTTTGGCTCATAAAAAAGTTAGGTTTCCAACTTGTTTCATTACTACTTTTAGTAATGATTCTAGATATATATGTGAAATCATTTCTAAGAACTGGCATTTTATAAGTAACGACTTATTCCTTTTCGAAAAGTTGGGACCATTCCCAGGAGTGGTTTATAGAAAAGGAAAAAATTTGAAAGAACTATTACAAAGTAAAACAACTGGTAATCAATTCAACAGATGTAAAGGGTCATTACCATGTGGGGCTTGTAACTGGTGTAAATTTGTTAAAATTGGTGAATCTTTCCATATTAAGGAGAGAAGATATTTTATACATCACAAAATCAACTGTGATACCAGATCCGTCATTTATGTAGCCTTTTGTGAATGCTGTTCAGCATTCTACATAGGCAAGACTGATCGGAAGTTTCGCCAACGGATATATCAACACATTTATGCCATTAGGAACAGCAAATTGGAAAATGCTCTTGCTAAGCATATTTCCAACTACCCAGATAATAGGTTCTCTTTTATGGGTATTGACCATCTTCCTATCAGTATTAGAGGTGGCCCACTCTCCCTTTTGTTGGAATTACGTGAGCTTGAATGGCAAATTAAACTTGATGCCTTCAATGTCCCTGGTTTAAATGAGAACTGCAATATTTCAGCAGTTCTCAGATTGAAAAGTTATCTCTGATAGGACTTTAATGTTGAACCATATTAGTGTTAGGTTAATATATACAATTAGTAATACTCTTTAATTATTTATATATATATTTTTCATAAACAAATAATTTATAAATATTGATTTTAGTATATGCTTTTATATATAGGTTTTATGTGTTAGTTATTTTTACAAATTGTTTATTGAATATTTAAAATTATTATATTTTTTGTATTTCTTATATGTAATATGACTGTTTGATTGTTCCTTTTCAGCGCCTTTCCAGGAAGTGATGTCTTTTGACACATTTCCTTTTGGATATATAAGAAAACTTTTGGCGCTTTGTTTGTGGTTTGATTCTGAAGAAGCTGCCTTGTATTTTGAGCAGCGAAAACGCTTTTTACCTTAAAATAAATCTGCGTTCAAGTATTTGACCAGAGTCTCCGTGGATTGTTGTTTGGTTGCTACTTTTTGGCTGCTCCCATCTAGTACCTGGGATTTCCTTTGTTTTTTTACTTGTATTTTGGTTCGTTTTAAATTAAGTTATTAATCACAACCGAAGTAAGCATGAAATACGTAAGTCAGAAATCTTATCGGTGCATTCCATTATACAGAAACGTGCATCATTTAACCCTTTTAAACATTTATGGGATGGGATTTCTGTCAAATTTACTAGACATTTTGCTAACAAAGTTTCTAAGAAGACACGGTATTGGAATTTGCAACAATACAGCAGTCAACAAGCTTACATATTTAAAACTAAAGGTTCTGTTCAGACAGTTTTTTTACTCACATGCAAAATACTAATGTTGATATGATTCGTCAAGCTGCGACATGCTTTTCCTTTGCCAACTGTTGGCATTAACAGCGTGGTTTCCAGTTCCAGTACTGATAGTGGAGATACACCTGTGAGTGATGTTCCAGTTAACAACACTGGTTTAAATCAGCCCACAATGAATGATGTTTTTGTCTGTCGAGAGAGGAAATGTCCAAGAGAACAGCAGAGTGATGAGAGATCAAGCAAGAAGAAGAGGTCGGAATAGGGGCATGAACTGGCATTAGATCAGCATCTTATAGGCAATACTATTGACTGTTCTATTTTTATTTTGTCTCATGTTAACTTTTTCAGAAAGCCATCAGAGTCTCCTAAAAAAAGAGGTTCTCCTTTATACCTGCACAAAGAGCTAAACTATTCGATGTGCTTGATTTCAGGTTATTTTTAAGGAAGTTAAACCTTAAATACATTTTGAACAAAATTTCTAGCAACAGTTTGAGGCCAATGTACTAAAGAAAAGAAGTGTTTATAACCTACACTGCACAATACTTTGTGTTTATTTGAAAGTATGAAAAACTGCAAAAAGTGCCAAGGGACACTAAGAACAACAGCCAAATGACAGTAAAGGATATTGTGCTTTGTGGAACATCTGCTTTGGTTGAATAAATATCCTCACTGTCACTTGGCTGGTGTTCTTCATGTCCCTTGGCACTTTTTGCAGTTTTTCAGTGTTTTTGTGCCTTGTTGGAACTCTTGTTTGGATTTATTTGAAAGTATGTGACATGACATTAGAGAATTATTGGCACACAAGAATACCTTTAAATGGTATAATTTATCTAGGTCAGAATTAGAAGCTCTTAAAGAATTTACCAGGTTAGAATACTGAAAGATGATAATGCTACTGGAGTAGTTATAATGGAAAAAGTGACCTACTTGTCCAAAATGAAATTGTCCTTAAGTGATGGAATGGTTTACCAAGTCATACCTTTGTATGAGATTTACAAGAAATTTAAGTTAATAGATGATTTTTTATTTGAATTACTACAAAGCTACATTATTAATTATTATTCTCTTTCGGCTGTTTCCGTTAGGGGTCGCCACAGCAGATCATCTGTTTCCATTTCTTCCTGTCCTCTGCATCTGGCTCTGTCACACCAACCACCTGCATGTCCTCTCTCAGCACATCCATAAACCTTATCTTAGGCCTTCCTCTTTTCCTCTTAACTCGCAGCTCCATCCTTAGCATCTTTTTCCCAATATACCCAGCATCCCTCCTCAGTACATGTCCAAACCAACGCCATCTCGCTTCTCTGACTTTGTCTCCAAACCGTCCAACCTGAGCTTATTAATTATAGCTCAATCTCTGAATCTACTGTCCCAACTCTTTGGAAGAAATTTCACATTATACCTATTCACAAAGGGAGTAACTCTGTTGAACTTTCTAACTATCGCCCCATTGCAATGCTCTCTCCTCTCTCGGAAATTCTTGAGCACTGTGTGCATAAACAACTTATGTCTTATCTCTGTCATAAAAACCTTATTACCCCTACCCAGCATGGCTTTTGCCCCATCACAGTACTACAACAGCTCCCATCTCCTTTAACTCCATCTCCATATGCAGAGATAACAATAAGGTAGTGTCCTGCCTTTTCCTAGATCTCTCTAAAGCTTTTGATACTGTCTCCCACCCTATCTTTCTCTCTCAACTGGCTGAACTTAATCTCTCCCCTTCTACTGTCTCTTGGTTTTCTAGCAACCTCTCAACAGACAGCAATCAGTTAAATGGTTCAATACTTATCACCTTTTCTTCCCATAAAAATGGGTGTCCCACAAGGCTCTATTCTAGGTCCTCTTCTCTCTAACATCTTTACTAACCAGCTACATACATCTTGTTCTCAGTCTTCCCTTATACAGTATGCTGATGACCATTCTGACCTGTACACACTCACTCAGACCTCATTCAATCTTGCTGAATCTTTGCTTTCTAGCAGCCAACTGATACTGAACCCTCAAAAGACAAAACTTCTCCTGTTTCTACCTAAACCTTTTAATTAACTCAACTCCTCTTTCTCAGTCTCTTCCCTCAATAACACTACTATTTCACCTGAGTCTCACACAGCTCCTAGAAGTAATTATTGATGACCAACTTAAATTTGACCTCCATATACACCATTCTATAAAGAAAACCCATCAAAAGCTTGGCCTACTCTATAGACACAGATGGTTCCTTACTCCTAACTCCAGAATTTTACTTTCCCAAGCTTTCTTCCTACCTAACCTCTTCTACTGCTCTCACATCCTTACTAACCTACAGTCAACTGTGCTATGTAAACTGGAAACAACATACAATAAAGTTGCTAGATTTGCAGCTAATATGCCACCTAAATCTCACCACTGTCTTGCTCATAAAACTCTTAATTGGCTAGAATTTCCCAACCACCTCTTACTTACTCAACTATTTATCACCCACTCTGTCTTAAATAAACCATCCTCCTGCCCTAGCATATCCTCTATCTTCTCTCTATATACCCTGTACGTTCCCTAAGGAGCTCTGATCTAGGAATCCTACAGGTCTATAAACACAAAAATAATTTGGACAAAACCTCTATAGCTACCTTCCCCGCACTAGCATGGAATAAGCTTCCTATGTCCCTTAGAATTATAACCCATAACCATGTTTTCAAGACTGCCCTCAAAAATCACCAATTTTCTGCTTGGAAATGTAGCTGCAATCACCCCACTTAATAGTTTTCCTTCAGTTCTCCCTCGGTCTCTTCTCACCCTTTTACTTACTTCCTACATCATTTCTCTGCTTGGCACTATTTCTACTACCCACTTTTACTTCCTACATCATTTCTCTGCTTGGCACTGTTTCTACTACCCACTTTTCACCTTTACCCCTCTTAATCCTTACCACTCTTATTATTTTGATACCTTTTATTTCTCTCTCTCCATGTTATCTTGCAGCATAATAGTTAACATTTGATCCTAGACATCTCTCCTTCCTCTTACTAACCACCACTTTACTTATTTCTCTTCCTCTACAGAGTTCTTGATTTAATTATGTCTTAAGTTCCACTCCTGACAGATTTGACTTTATACTTCTTATGAAACTTACTTTTTCTCAATTATACTGTGCATTTTATCATTTAAGTCTATATTAGTGAATTTATATATCTTGTTACTATTTTAAAACTTGTTTTTTGGAGATTTTCTCCACCGGCCTCCACTGAAAAAGGACACAAGCTCATTTGAACTAACCCAGTCAACAAATGTCAAATAAATAAATACATTATTAATCTAAATGAATACATTTTTATGATGGTGGAACAACCTAGCTTGGGAAAACTTTTTAGTATTCCCAAGATGCCTAAAGATCAAGTTGACCCATCATTCAGACATATTGTTTCTTCTAGAAACATGAAAACTGAGAATATTTTACAGTTGATTGATTCCGAGTTAAACCCTATAGTTCAGAAAACAGAGTTCTATTTGAAGGACTCCTAGTGTTTTTTTAACGAGTTGTTCAAATATCAAGTTACTCATTCTGACAATTTTTTGGCAACCTTAGCTATAGTCCTTATATATCAATATTCCATATATACAAGGACTACGTTCACTAGACAATTTCTTACTAAGTATACTTTAATGGATGTTTGGAGTTGACACTTCATGTGACTTAACAGACATGGTGCTAGAAAATAATTTTCCTTTAATGACAAGATTTACCATCAGTTAAGAGGCATACCCATGGGGTTCAAAATGGCCCCGCATACATCAATATTGTTCTCAGTGCTTGGGAAGTGGAGACTTTTGTTAAACTGAAAGGATTTGAAAAAAAAAAAAAAAAAAAACTAAACTTTGCACGAGATATATTGATGATATATTTTTTATTTGGCAGAGTACTAAAACCAAGTTGGCTTTGTTGTTGTATAAACATTCCAACAGTATTGAATTTTTGAAATTTTCCATTTCTAATGTTGGCACTAAGGTACAATTTCTTGACATACAGGTGTTTAGATAAAGAGTTTAAAATTTCAGTCTAATATTTTTCATTAAAAAAACTTTCAGGAACAACTTTTTACCTTATCAACAAAGATATAGGTAGTCTTCAAACATTTGATCCTACTCTGTTTGGATTTGTCATAGGGAGTTCATGCCTGACAAACCTAGTGGGCTTCTTTGAAACGGTCACAAAGGCCCTGGACAAGGGAAAATATGTGCATACAGCCTACCTAGACTTAGCCAAGGCATTTGACATTATCCCCCACTCAGGCATCATTGACAAACTCAACCAGCTAGGTATCAACCCTATATCATTAGATACATATACAGTCAAAATAGGGGAATCCACCTCCAACAGCAGACCTGTAACCAGTGGTGTTCCACAGGGATCAGGCCTGGGACCTCTACTGTTTGGAATCTATTTCTGTGAAGTACAAGCAAAAACCAAAGATCTGTGGCTGACAAAGTTTGCTGGTGACTGCAAACTGGGAGCAGTCACAAAATCTCCAAATGATGGCAGCATCCTACAAGAGGGTCTTGCCAAAAAAAAAAAAAAAAGATTGGTGCCAAAGTCATGGCTTTAAACTTGGTGAAAAAAAATATTATCACCCCTTTCAGTAAGGGCAATGTTCATGCTAACTATCACATCAATACCTTAAGTTTGCACTCTGTGGTGAGAGACCTGAGCACACACTTTGACAGCAACCTTACCTTTGGCCACCATGTCTCCACAGTGTTAAGAAGGGCATTCTTTATGGCTCATCTCATAAGTAAGGGCAGTGCTTCCAGAAAAAAAAGAAGTAATAACCTCCCTGTACTCTTCCCTCATCAGGCCAATAATTCAGTACAACACCCCTTTTGGTATGTACCTTTCCAAGCACCTGCAGCAATTGGAGGGATCACAAAGGTTCCTCACAAGAAAAATTCAAGGTCTTCAGCATCTGTCCTATGTGGATCATCTGAAATCACTGCCACTTTATTCTGTTTCATACACACTGCTGAGAGATGAGCTCTGCCTTGCTTACAAGGCTATCTCTGACCCTGCTTTACTGGAAATGCTGCATCTCCATAAGTCAAATGGTACATAGGTTACTCACTTTAAGGACCTTAACCTGGTATGTGACATTAACAGAACCTGCTGGAGAGAGAGGTTTGTCTCCCAGAGGTTACCACGCATTTAGAACAGACTCCCACTTCATGTCAAACAGAACACCTCATTGGCCCTCTTCAAGCATAATCTGGACAACTGGATGGGTAACCATAAATTCACCCCAGGGGTTCCACCTGTGTCCCTCTTGGACAGGAGCAATAGTTGCTGATCATGGAAATAAAGTTGAACTTGGCTAGGCTTGTAAAGGCCCTATGGCCATTAGCCTAGTAACTTCCTATGATCCTAAGTACTGGGTAATTGTCCAAATTTCTATTACAAAAAGACTAGAACTCTTAAGTCTCTTTTTGATTATAGTAATACATTATCATTTCCAAGTTTCAGAATCTATAGAAGTATTAAAAATGGCATGTTTAAATGTAGATGCTGTACTGTTTGTAAATATATTTATCAATGTACCAGTTTCTCATTTAACATTGCAATTATACATTTAAGCTTTCAGGATGTTTCAATTGCAACACTTCCAATGTGGTTTATGTATGTTTTTGTGAGTTTTGCTATAGTTTCTACATTTGTAAAACTACTAGAAAATTGTCAGAACATTTCAAGGAACATGTATAAAAAAAAAAAAGAAAAATCACTTTCACAATAACTTCATTACTTCAAAACAAAGATAGCAGTCTGTAAGGTTAAGGACTGGAAACAAGGGTACATAGAAAACCAGCTTTAATAACTCAAAGACATAAACGTTAAAACACTAGATAAAACACAAGTAAAAACTTTCATCCTGGGGCTTCATCAGGCTACTAATTTAACAGTATTTCAAAACTTGAATTTAAATATATGGTGAGTCATGTGACCTCTACTGCACTTTTTGCTGTAAATCTCATAGTAAAAGGTTTCAATGAGAAAGTCTCATTTAATCCAGGTGCAGTTTATGCATTAAATCGCAATACCCATTTAATTTCCTCTAATTCTGTTAGGTGCACATACTGAAATGAATCATACTCAATATGGGAGAAGCAGCACCTTTATGCTACTAAATAATCCAGTTATACAGACAATCGAAAAAGTGGTTGAGAAGGATATTTATGAATTATACTGGAAAAAGAAATTAACTAGCTCTTTTTATAATCTGACTCACAAACAACTACAAGCAATGAAATCTTTACAGAAAAACGACTCAAGTAATTAAAGGAGCTGATAAAGGAGGTGGTGTAATCCTGTCATGAATGAGCTAAGTAACCATTTATTTATAATGCTGGATCCAGCACTATGAATAAATGGTTATTTATCTCATTCTCATTAGATCACATAAGTAATCGGTGTAGAGAATAATTTGCTTCTTTTATTATTGAGTTTGTTTTGTAAAGGTTTATCTTTAGTTGACCATCCAATAGATTTTGCCATATCTTTAGTTAGCCATCCACAAGTTGATGTCTATGTGTGTGTGTGTGTATATATATATATATATATATGGTTTCACTTCAGAATCCTGAAATATCAGAATCTTGAATTTCAGAAAACTTCATAATCTGGAAGCCCAAAATCCTGAATCCCAAAAGACTGAAAACACACAAGATACATATACTGACTATAGACAAGACAAACCAGATTACAGTCCACCAAATATAAGCAGGGCAAGCCTCCCAGCACCCCCATGTGAGGGGCCACCCCCAAACCCCTGCTACTTAAATATATCAACTCCAAGATTGCACTTCACTATCATGAGTTAAGTTGTGGTATAGCAAGTTAAAAGGGAACTTTACTAAGGTTACAACAGGCAGTCATGAACACATGTGATGGTATGTTTGCCATTTTTTCTGTGGAGTGCAATCTTGGACTTTATTTAATTAGCAGGGGGTGTGGGGGTGAAAAGTGCTATCCATTTGTCTTGTATGTGATGTTCTTCGTCTTCCATTGCTGCAGTCCTGACAATTGGGTATAGTCCGCGTCCCAGTCGGCCCGAATACCAGAGTATAAGGCTGACGTCGGTCATGGCGCCTTAGACTGACGTCAGTACGTCAGGGTACTAATGCGCATGACCGACGTCATTTCCTCAGTCTTTTTTGCCGCATGGTCCGATGCAGAAGCAATTTTGCGAGTGCAGGTTGGCGTTCTGAGATTTTCCGAAACCGGAGTTTCAGACCGAAACAGAGTTGGCTAAGTAACCCGTTGGGAACATTTTGGTTTTGCCTCAGTATTTAACCGGATGTCAGAAAAAGTGAATAACTGTATTTCTTGTGGGAAGCAGATACCGCATAGGGATTATCATACATTGTGTATACCTTGTTTAGGGCCTGAGCACGTCGTTGTTGGTTGCCGCTCTTGTGCTAGATTTAACAAGCGCACTATTAAGAGGAGGCTAGATTGTGCTAGGTTAGTGTTTGGGAAGCGTTGCAATTATAATATGCCGTCGGATGCTCCGACGCCCGCTTCATCCAAGAAGCGCAAGGACAAAACAGTGAAGCCTAGGGGTGAGGAACCGGCAGTCCCGGACGTCGGTTCTTTAGAAGGCTCAGGGAGCCAGAGGTTTTGCCAGGAGTCTCTATGGAGTCTCAGGCAGATACTTTATTGTTACAGGATGTGCCCTCTCAGGAGGTAGGCCAGGCTGAGGGGGCTTCTCAGGTAACTGTTCTTCCCTCTCTTCCCAAGGTAGTTAGGGCCTCTCCTTCTGTTGCCAAAGCTTCTTTTAGAGGTAGGCCAAGTTCAGCTTCTGTGGGGCTTCTCCTAGCATTTCGGGCTCTGTGCCTAAGAAACATATGCTTAAAATGGCAGAAGATTTGATTACTCTGATTAGAGGCTCTATGCCCCGCCTGATAAGAGGCCTAGGGTGGAACAGGAGTTTGATAGTTTTGAACAGTGTTCACAGGCTTCAGAGTCTTCTGTGGAAGACTTGCAAGAGTTTCCTACTTATTCTGATTCTGATGTGGATGATTCCACTCCTACAGCTTCTCCTCCTGAGGATTTTTCATTTTCAGAGACTCTTCACTCCATGAGGGAGCACTTTCAATGGGAAGGCCAGGATTACTCTGATTCCAGGAAAAGGCTTAGGGAATTCTTGTTTTTACCCCAGCATAGGCCCTTAGCTATTCCTCCTGTGTTGAATGTGGTGGAGGATGTTTTGCAGAGGCTTCCCTGAACCCTGACTCCTTGCCTCCTGCTCCTGTTAAGCCTGATAGGTATTATAGGGTGCCCGAAGCTCATAAGTATTTGTTTAAGAGTCCTAGGGCGGACCCAGAAACTGTTTCTCAGGGGCCTAAAGGTGTTAAAGCTTCTGTGGTTAAAAATCCTGTACCCTCTGATAAAGAGGCAAGGGCTTTGGATAGGTGGGGTAAGAAAGTATATACTTCCTCCACTCTAGCCATGAGGGCGTTGAATTGTCAGTTTCATATGCTAAAATATCAAAATTATCTCCTTTCCCAATTGAAATCTAAGGTGGATGCTTTGGCGGAAGGTATTGAGTGTAAAGAATTGCTGGATTTGGTTCATGTGTCTGAACAAGTGGGTAAACATTCTTTGCAGTGTGGTTTTGATGCTGTTCAGGCCTCCTCGAGGGTGGCTGCTACTAGTTCTGTTCTTCGCAGACATGCCTGGTTGAAGGATCAGAATTTAGCTGAGCATGTTAAGACCAGGATTTTGGATGCTCCTTTACAGTCTGATGTGTTGTTTGGACCGCCTGTGGAAGCAGTTTTAAAGAAAATGGAGGACAAAGCTAAGTCTATGCAGACTGTTAAAGATTTTTTGCAGGTGCAGCCTCCGAAGTTTAGTAGAAATTGGCCTGCTAAGGGGTGGACATATCCTGCTTATGCTTCCCAGTCTAGGGGTAGGTCTAGACGTGGTAGGGGCAGGGCTCAAGGTTCGTTTAGGCCTAGATCAGACAGTTCACCTGCTCAGACTTCTGGTGAGGGCAGGGGTCAGTCCTTTCGTAAGCAGACCCAATGACCTGCCTTTTCAGCTGCCAGTGGATTCTCGTCTGGCAGCTCCTTTGGGAGGAAGACTGTCTCTTTTCAAAGAAAATTGGGATTTAGTCACTCAAGACAGATGGGTGCTGGATATCATTCATCAAGGTTACAGATTTTATTTCCACACACTGCCCCCTTTCAAAGGCATGCCAGATGTTCCTCCTCCACAAAGAAAAGAGGCTCACAAGCAAATTTCTCAGTTACTCCAGATAGGGGCCATTCAGCCAGTCCCTGTATCAGAAAGGGGCTTCGGATTTTATTCTCGCCTGTTCCTAGTACCAAAGAAGGGGAACACGTGGAGACCAATTTTGGATTTATCTATCCTCAACACTTATCTGGACATTCCCAAGTTCAAGATGTTGACGCTACAACAACTGTTACCTCTGCTGGGCAAAGATCACTGGATGGTAACTTTGGATCTCAAGGAAGCTTACCTTCATGTGCCTATAAGGCTAGGTTGCAGAAAGTATCTGCTGTTTCGAACTGGAGATTTTCATTATCAGTTCTCTGCATTGCCCTTTGGCTTATCTACTGCGCCCAGAGTATTCACAAAGGTTCTGGCTCCAGTGATAGCTTACTTCAGGCTTCAAGGCATTCAAATCTATCCTTACTTGGACGACTGCCTGATTCTGGCTCAAGACAAGGAAGACCTTCTACAGCATCTGGAATATGTCATAGCAGTGCTAAGATGCCTGGGGTATTCTGTGAACGAAATAAAGTCCAGTCTAGTACCCTCTCAAGACATGTGCTTTCTGGGTGTGAGACTGAATACAGCAGCCCAGATGGCCTTTTTAACCCCGGACAAACAAAAGAGTCTGTCACTTTACTTCCATCAGCTATCTCATCAGTCCGTGCTGACTGCAAGGACAGTCCTTCAAGCATTAGGGTTCATGGCATCTTGTATTCTGGTGCTTCCCAATGCCAAACTGCATATGAGGAAGCTGCAATGGTATCTCAAAATGTATGGACACAGCACTGCCAGGATTTGGACACTGTCATTCAAATAATACCTTGCCTTCAACAGGAATTCTTGTGGTGGGCTCAGGAATGTCACCTAAACAAGGGACTCTCTGTGACCCGGCCAGAGGCGAGTCAGGTTTTAACGACAGATGCCTCGGACACTGCTTGGGGAGCTCATCTAAATGGAAAGTGGATACAAGACAAGTGGCCTGCCAGACTACAGCATCTACATATCAACATGAAGGAGATGTTAGCAGTCCAGTTTGCATTGATAGCTTTCAAGGAGTTACTTCTTCCAGGGCAGGTGTTGATTCTAACAGACAACACAACTGTCATGTGGTACATCAACAAGCAAGGGGGAACACATTCTTATCCTCTATGCAGGCAAGCAATGATTTTATGGGAGACTGCGTTAAGCCTGCAACTAACTCTTCAGGCAAGGTTTCTGCCAGGAGCACAGAACTCCCTAGCAGATGTGTTAAGCAGACAAATCATGGATCCCCACGAGTGGAAACTGGATCTTCATGTATTTCAGAAATTGACAGTGTCATGGGGAACTCCAGACATAGATCTGTTCGCTTCTCCACTAAACCACCAGCTGCCAAAGTATTGCACAAAGGGGTTTCATCACACAGCTTGGAAAGTGGATGCTCTGTCTTTCAGTTGGAAAAACCTTCATGTCTATGCCTTTCCACCTCTGCCTCTTCTTCCAAAGGTATTATTAAAGGTCAGACAAGACAGGCCAAGGATGATTTTGATAGCTCCAGATTGGCCTCGGCAACACTGGTATCCACTACTACGGAGTCTGGTAAGGAAGCCTCCATGGCCTTTACCTCTGATTCCTCATCTGTTATCTCAGAAGGATGGTCATCTGCTCAATGTCAAGCTTCACTCTCTTCATCTAACAGCCTGGCATATTCTCTCTTGAAGCACAGCAGGTCTCAACTTCCTCAGCAAGTTTTAAATGTGATTATGGAAGCTAGAAGACCTAGTACAAGGAAGGTGTACGCAGACAAATGGAAGAGGTTTTTATTTTGGAGTACAGCAAAGAATTTGGAGATTTCTGAGCCTAATTTGAGTGTGGCTCTTCAATATCTTACTGAGTTATTGGACAAAGGTTTGTCCTTCTCTTCCATTAAGATTCATGCTGCAGCGATTTCAGCTCATTATGATTGTGACCCACCTTTGTTTTCGCATCCTTTGTTCAAGCAGTTTCTTAGAGGGGCAAAGAATATAAGACCCCCACGTAGAGCTCCTACTCCTGCTTGGGATCTCAATTTTGTGTTGGAAAAACTTACTCTACAACCTTTTGAGCCTGCGGCTACTGCTGAGTTGAAATACTTGTCATGGAAGACTGCTTTTCTGTTGGCCATTACTTCTGCAAGAAGGGTGTCTGAGTTGCAGGCCCTTATGGCAGTAGAGCCTTTTGATTTTCCATAAGGATAGGGTATCATTACGTACTAATCCTTCCTTTATGCCTAAGGTGGTTTCTAGTGTGGCTTTAAACCAAACTATTCATTTGCCTACTTTTTATGCAGATCCCCAAAATAAAGGGGAAAAGATTTTGCACACTTTAGATGTACACAGGCAATTGAGATATTATTTAAGCAGGACTAAGGATTTTAGGCAGTCTCAGCAGTTGTTTGTTTCTTTTGCCTTGAGTTCACAGGGCAAGCCTGTGTCAAAACAAACTATTTCCCGGTGGATTGGCTTTTGCATTGCATTTTGCTATTCCCATCATGGCAAGGAGATTCCAGCTGGGATTAGGCCTCATTCCACTAGGGCTACTGCCACTTCTACAGCATTTCTAAGGGGGGTGGCAACTAAGGATATTTTGGAAGCAGCTACTTGGAGTTCAGTGCATACTTTCTCTAAGCATTATCATCTTCCTATCTACTCTAAGTCTAGGGCTGGTTTTGCCACTGCTGTTTTGCAAGGCATGTTATCAGCTCCTACTTCCTTATAATTTGCCAGCCTCCCTTTCCTCTGCTTTGGGATTCTACCCAATTGTCAGGACTGCAGCAATGGAAGACGAAGAACATAGTACAGTTTTGTACCTACCATAAATGTAGATGTTCGAGGATTCCATTGCTGCAGTCCAATTTACCCTCCCTCCTTCCCCTCTGTGTTTAGGGGTGGTTGTGTAGGTGAGTTGACATGCTTATATTTTTTGTATATATTGTTATATATATTGTACATGTTTTTTGGTGCAGGTTGTTTTTGGGACTTGTCTTTTTGGGTCTTCTGACATCTGGGGCAAGAAAAGACTGAGGAAATGACGTCGGTCATGCGCATTAGTACCCTGACGTACTGACGTCAGTCTAAGGCGCCATGACCGACGTCAGCCTTATACTCTGGTATTCGGGCCGACTGGGACGCGGACTATACCCAATTGTCAGGACTGCAGCAATGGAATCCTCGAACATCTACATTTATGGTAGGTACAAAACTGTACTTTTCTCTGAGTCCTTGCACTGGAATATTGTCATTCTTTGTGTCCTGTATATTTTCAGTATTTTGTTATTCAGGATTTTGAGTTTTCAGGATTTTGGGTTCTGGATTATGAAGTTCAGGATTGTGAAGTGAAACCATATATATACACATACACAAATGTATGTGTTTTAAATGATTAATTTGTTTGCTGTTTAAAGCATACTTTAGTGTCTCCTTGCTGTTTTCTCTCCTGTTTAAAATATTTTTTAATTGTCTCACTGCTGTTTTTCTGCTGGTTAAAACATGTTTTTAGAGTTTCCCACCTAAATTAGTGTAGTTATAATCACTGTAGCATAGTCCAGATACAGGTTTGCTGCATCTGGGTCTGTTTGTAGAGCTGTTGTATTCTGAGCACATTTTCCAAGCCATCTTTCATTGGAAGCGGCCCTTGTGAGAGAAGTGTGCTGACTGGAACCTGTCTGGTGAAGCGTGATTGGTTTTGGGCTTGGAGTAATCACCCCCATTGGTTCTTTGGAGTTTTTTTTAAAGTTTTTAGCTTTTGGTATTTATGCCGTGCATTTGAGTGGGTTTCTGCTTGTTTGCGCAGCACCACACACTGCCACACAATTGTGCGCCATAACCGGACAGATAGTTTCAACAAATTTTCCCTTAGATACAGCTGTAGTACATTAGCGTAGTTCTCATCTTTGGTACACGTCTGGTCTAAAAAGTATTTTTAGTGAGCTTTGACCTATTAAACCATCAACCAAAAACCCCATCAGAAATACCCATCTAGAAAACACCTCCTAAATCAGTCTTGAAAGCACGCCCTTTGTGATAACAGTTCTTCAAACCTAGCATTATCCACAGCTGGACTACCCTTGTTTCACCTGCAAGCCTTGTTGACTTGGGTCTCCTGAAACAGTGTAGCAACTACCTCATGTATGTTGATACCCCTCTACTAATAACTCACTCTAGTACAGACAGAGAGATGAAGCTACACTAATAATCTTGAATCCCTGCACACTCGCACTCAAAACAGTAACACTGAAGAGGTTGCCAACTCACCCACCACTACTCATACATGTATGCATCCAACACATAAATCAACATACGTGGAGGTTCCCTCAAAAAACTTACCAAAACACTAGAGACCTCCAAAATAAAACATTGCTACAACTAACAGCTCCTGCAGCACCCAGGACATATAGCAACACCAGTGTCTCACCTACTAAGCTTTTAACACTCAAAAACAAACTTTCTGGTCATTGGAGACTCCATAGTGAGACACATGGATATCCCACTCACCAGATTAGATAAGAAGAAAATCACAGTCAGCTGCCTATCCAGTGCCAGGATTCGTCAGCTCATGCATATACTCAGATCTATTGGCAACAAGTACCATTATGTAACTCTATCCTAGCTCATGTTGAAGTGAATGACCCGAGACATACCTCACTGGACTATATGAAGAGAGACATGACTGAGCACTCAGAGTATGTGTCCCAGCCAAGTATGTCCCTAGCTTTGAGCAGCATATTACCCTTCCCTAGAATGATACCACAGTATAAAAAAATGATCAATTAAAATAATTTGCTTACTTTTTGGTGTCATTCAAAGGGGATCCAGTTTCTGTCAGCCTGGGATGACATGGTCGACAAACCTCGCTGCTTTGCCAGAGATGGTTTGTACCTGGTACCACTAGGCTTTTGGTTGCTGGCAAAGCCTCTTGCCTTTCCATAGTGTCTTTTTTAGGCAAGGTCTCAAAGGCAAAATTTCTAATGTGAAAAATTGTCAACCATAACAAAATAAGGGTTATGCTGCTAAGCACTAGAAGCTTAAACCAAAAACTGTACACCCTGGAAGCACTTACATCATTGGATGATGTAGATCTTTGTGCAGTCACAGAAACCTAGTTCAAGGCCTCAGACAGTAGACCTGCCTTGTATGTCTGCAATGCCTTCCACATGTTCAGACCATAAAACAAACATGTAAGAACCAAAGGAGATGTAATTTCTATCTATATTAGAGATAAATTCACCTCCCACCTAGTTATAATGAACAACTCCATGGAGTTACTCCATGTTCAGATTACTGTGGGTAAGACCACCATTCAAGCTAGTTGTAGATCCCCCTCCATGGATTATGATGTGCATGAGGGCTAACTGACCAAACTGGAGTCAATCGAAATACTGCCAAACACACTGGTCATGGGGGATTTCCATTGTCCCATCATCCGCTGGGAAGCCTACTCTAGCCCTTATCCCATCATCAAATGGGAAACATACTGTAGCCCTAACTCACTAGCACAAAAGTTCCTTGACTTTAACTCAAATGCCCTGCAAAAAATTGTTCAAACCCCAAGAGGAACAAACATACTAGAGCTGGGCCTTACTAACATGACAAACAGATGCACCATTGCAATTGTGGGACCCTCATTAGTTGTATCTTAATTAGTTAAATCAGTCACCTTCAAACTAGCACTAACACCAGAACTCTCCAAGGCGAAGTCAGACTTAAAAACATCACCAAAGCAAACCATACCCTCCTAGGGGAGGATATAAATGCATTCCAGGCCCCCATCCCCAGCTGGAAGTGGTAATTACACCAAAGCTTACATTAAAGCCCTGTACAATCAGTTGTTCCAGAGAGAATCAAAGACAGAGCCCCAAGTAAAAAAAAAAGCTGCCTTGGTGGACATTTATTTATTATTTTATTTTTTATTTTACATTTGTTGACCGGGCTAGTCCAGCTGGATAATTTCCATTTTCAGTGGAGGCCCGGGGAGAAAAGCTCCTCAGATTAAAGCAAGGTTATAGAAATTAAACATTTACAATAAATGCCTGTGACACAGACAGTGAGCACTAATGCATACATATTAGTCTAGATTAAGTAATAAAAAACATATAGTGCTATATTTTTTTTTTTTTTTTTTTTTTTTTTTTAGTAACAGTCATTCATTAAGTTATTAGTGATCATTGAGAAAGGTTGCAGTTTTGAAATGAGGAAATATGATAGTAGAATGAAGATAGTAGATTAGTCTGGATTGGTACAAGAGCAGAGCCAGAAGTTGTTCAGATGTAAAAGAAGTTGTTTTTTAAAAAGATGAAAGGAGCCTAGAGAGGTAATGTGTGAGGGGAGGTTATTCCATAATTTGCCTACTGAGTTGGAGAAAAGGCAGTTACCTGCAGAATTTGTAATTCTAGTTGTTTTGACTTGTAGCTTTTCGGCGGAACGCAGTTGTTTCAAGTTATTATAGGGGGTCAAGAGGTTACTAAGAGCAGGTGTCTTTGCTGGTTGATATAGAATGTTATGTGTTATTAAGAGTTGTTGATAGATAAGTTTGTTAGGAAGTTCCAACCAGTGTAAGTGTTTTAAGTTTAGACAATGGTAAGTTCTGTACTGGGATGCTGTGGCAAAACGAGCTATGTTATGGTAGGATGTAGTCAGTTTCCTAAGATTGCTTTTAAAGAGATTAGTGTAAATAGAGGAGGCATATAGTAGGGTTGAGATAAGATGTGATTGTGCTAAGGTGGTTCGTGCTTCTGGTGTAAGGAAGGGTTTAATTCTATACAGTGAACCAATCTTTTTATTAACTGCTTTTATAGTGTTATTGATATGAAAATCATAGCTAAGATTATTATCAATAGTAACACCAAGCAGTTTGGTAGAAGAGTCGGGGGAGATGAGGGAATTATTACTTGCAGTAATAGTGAAGTTTAGTTGAGAAGATTTATGGGTAGGTGAGAATAGTAATAGTTTTGTTTTCTTGGGGTTGAGGAGAAGACATCTTTTTGAGAACCACTGTTCAACGGTAGAAAAGGTAGATTGTGTCAGTGACTGGAGTTCAGTTTGAGTGGAAGCTGTGCAAATGATGGTAGAGTCATCTGCATATTGTATACAGGTAGTGTTTTGGATAGATGATTGGAGATCATTAATAAAGATAGAGAATAAGAGTGGGCCTAGTATAGATCCTTGAGGTACTCCTAAAGAGACAGGTAGTAGAGCAGATAGAGAGTTTTTCCATAGCACTGCTTATTGTCGATTTTCAAGATAGGATGAAAACCAGGTTAAGGAAGAGAAATCCAGGGCAAGGGATTTTAATATGTGTAAAAGAAGGGTATGGTTGACCATATCGAAGGCTTTAGACAGGTCTAGGAAAAGAGAAGAGGTTAGTTTATTGTTGTTACGGTTACAGTTGATGGTGTTGGTAAAAGAAAGTAGTGCAGTGGTAGTACTATGTGCAGGTCTAAATCCATGTTGAGTATTAGCTAGTAGGTTGTTATGAAGGAGATGGTTAAGTAGTTGTTTATGTATACATTTTTCCATGATTTTAGCTAGTGGAGATAATAGTGCTATAGGGCAAAAGTTTGAAAGGTCAGTGGATTTGCCTCCTTTGTGTAAGGGTATGATGTGTGATATTTTCCAGATTGCTGGGAAAGTACTTTCTTTTATGGATCTGTTTATTAGGATAGAAACAGGGTAGGCAATAGCTTTAGCTGCTACTTGAAGGAATTCAGCAGGAAGCTTATCTGCTGAGGGGCTAGTGGGTTTAAGTTTTTGTAAAAGAGATTGTATGTAGGAGGTGGGTATGGGTTGGAGTTGAAGGGGAAGAAGGGAGTTGTTGATGTTATTTAAAAGCAGTTGAGAAGCATCAGGAGATAAGTGGTTAGCTAGACTTTGTATGGAAGTAGTAAAGAAGGTATTGAAGTTGTTGGCTATTAAAGAGGGATTATCAGGGTCTAAATTCTGTGGGTTGGGTGTTACTACTTTGCCTGGGGTAAGTAGATTATTGATAGTGGACCAGAACTTTTTGGTTCTTTTTTGGTGGATTGCTGGAGTTCAAAGTAATAATTCTTTTTATCTGAAAGGATGGCTTTTTTGGTCTTGTTTCTGAGCTCTCTGAAGGTTTGATGATCTGTTGGGTTTCTAGAGGAGCATTTTTCCAAACTTTATTTCTGAGTATGATTTTTTGTTTAGTATTAGAGGTTAGCCAGGGTGCTGTTTTGGTCTTTGTTCTAATGGTACGACTTGGGGCATGTTGGTTTAAGATTGCAAGGAATGCTGAGTTGAAATGTTCAACAGCTTTGTTAAGTGAGAGGTGTTTTAGAGGGGTCCAGTTGTATTGTGAAAGTTCTGTTTGAAACTGTTCAGGATTAAATTTCTTTTTTGAATATAGTGTTCTATGAGAGGTAGGTAAGCTTAGGTTATTTTTATCTCTAATGACATAGGTGAGGGAGTGATCACTAAGGTCATCAGGAAGGATGCCAGTTTGGTAGGTTTGAAGGGGGGAGTTTGTAAGAATCCAGTCTAAGGTGGTTTCTTTTTTGCTCTTTTTATTTATTCTAGTGGGACTATCAATTAGTTGTTTGAAACCATAAAGGTTTATATGGGAGGTAGGGTTAGCATTGTTACAGGATTTCCAATCAATGTTAAAGTCCCCAAGGAATAGTGTTTCCTGAGGGAAGTTATTAGAGAGTTGTTCAAGAAGCTGTTCTAAAGTAGGGATGTTATTTCCAGGGGGGAGGTATGCACAGATAATGTTTATTGCTTTAGTAGTGTTAATTTGAATTTTAGAGCAGATTATTTCAGCATTATTGTTTTGGGTAAGGGTAAGGTCAAGTAGAGTAAGCTTCAGGTTGGTTTTATATAGAATAGCTACTCCACCTCCCTTCCTGGAGGTGCGATCAAGTCTAACAATGTTATATCCAGGTGGGGTAATTTCAATGTCTTTAATTGAAGGTTTTAGCCAAGTTTCTGATAAGCATAGAATATCAAAATTGTGTACTTCTAATAGGGCATGGAGTTGACTAAGTTTGTTACTGATGCTACGTATATTGAGATGGGCCAAGGATAATAAGTTAGAGGATGTAGTCGATGAAAGAGAGAGGGGTTTGATATAATCTTTACCAAACACATCCCAGCATCAACAAAACTTACAACAAATGCAAAAGGTTAGTGTCTAAAAAAACTAAAATGAGGTCACAACAATGGAAAAGCACCCTGCTTAGCCACAACAGGCAAATAAAACATGTCAAATTCTCATAGGGTAATGATAGGGTAACATCTACAAAGAGGCAATCTCTGCTTGACTTACAAAGCCATGTCTGACCCAGCTCTGTTAGAAATGCTACATCTAAAGAAATCCAAATCTCTCCACACCACATGCTCCAGAGACCTCAGCCTCATTACCACAATCAGCAGAACATGCTGGAGGGAACAGGTTCATAACCCACAGACTGCCCATGCTCTAGAACAGACTTCCCATACATGTCAAGCAGAGCACCTCACTGGCCCTCTTCAAGAGAAATCTTGATGAGTGGATGGGAAACAAAGTTCACCCCGGGGATCACTCCAGTGGCTCTACTTGATAGAGGCACTGGGAACAAATGTTGGGTGGCATGATGCTAGGGCACTTCTATGGGCTAGACTTGTAAAGGCTCCTGGCCCATTAGCCTAGAACACACCTATGAACCTATAACTTTGAGAAAAACCTAGCAATCACAACTAAAAATAATCATAAGGCCTTTTATAGCTACATACCCAGCCTAAAAGGTAGGACACAAGCATGTGCCAAGCTAGTGACTAACGGTATCACACACACTGATCCTGCAGAGATAGCCAACCTACTAACGGTATCACACACACTGATCCTGCAGAGATAGCCAACCTACTAACGGTATCACACACACTGATCCTGCAGAGATAGCCAACCTACTAACGGTATCACACACACTGATCCTGCAGAGATAGCCAACCTACTAACGGTATCACACACACTGATCCTGCAGAGATAGCCAACCTACTAACGGTATCACACACACTGATCCTGCAGAGATAGCCAACCTACTAACGGTATCACACACACTGATCCTGCAGAGATAGCCAACCTACTAACGGTATCACACACACTGATCCTGCAGAGATAGCCAACCTACTAACGGTATCACACACACTGATCCTGCAGAGATAGCCAACCTACTAACGGTATCACACACACTGATCCTGCAGAGATAGCCAACCTACTAACGGTATCACACACACTGATCCTGCAGAGATAGCCAACCTACTAACGGTATCACACACACTGATCCTGCAGAGATAGCCAACCTACTAACGGTATCACACACACTGATCCTGCAGAGATAGCCAACCTACTAACGGTATCACACACACTGATCCTGCAGAGATAGCCAACCTACTAACGGTATCACACACACTGATCCTGCAGAGATAGCCAACCTACTAGCGGTATCACACACACTGATCCTGCAGAGATAGCCAACCTACTAACGGTATCACACACACTGATCCTGCAGAGATAGCCAACCTACTAACGGTATCACACACACTGATCCTGCAGAGATAGCCAACCTACTAATGGTATCACACACACTGATCCTGCAGAGATAGCCAACCTACTAACGGTATCACACACACTGATCCTGCAGAGATAGCCAACCTGCTAGTGGACAGATATGGAAAACATTTCACTCCATAATCCCCTCCATACTTATCACAAATCTTGTCTCCAACTTCCCCCCACCCTACATATCTGAAGAGCAGGTCATTAAAGCTTTGTCTAAGGCAAAAATCACAGCCTCTATGGGACCAGACAGCATCCCAGGCTGTCTTAAACAAACAAAACATGATCTAGCATCACCACTAAGTACCCTTTTCAATCACAGCCTAACCACAGGCTTTGTTCCTGCAGAATGGAGAATAGCAACAGTTATTCACCTCCACAAAGGTTGCTTAGCAATGGACCCAGGGAATTATAAACCCATAAGTCTGACCAGCCTCATTTCTAAAGTCATGGAACGTATCATCATGAACCTCATAAATAAAGACATAGGTGACCTCCAAACCCTGGATCTGACCCAATCTGGCTTCATCAAGGCCAGATCCTGCCTGTTAAACCTGGCGAATTTCTTCAAAATGTGACCAGGGCCATTGATGATGGCAAATCTGTGCACACAGCATATCTCAACTTGGCAAAGGCCTTTGACACAATCCCACATTCAGGTATTACCAATAAACTTAGCAAACTGAATGTAAACCCCTTTGTTTTAAGATGATATGCCAACTGGCTCACAAACAGGTCACACACTATCAAAGTGGGTGACTCCACATCTACCAGCAGACCTGTAACTAGTGGGGTGCCACAACGGTCAATGCTAGGCCCCCTACTCTTTGGTAAATACTTCTCAGAAGTTCAGGCCAAAAAGAAGGGGCTGTGACTGACCAAGTTTGCAGACAACTGCAATCTGGGTGCAATTATTGAATCCCCAAATGATGTTAGTATACTTCAGGAGGGTCTTACACAGACCAACAACTAGTGTATTAGTCACAGTCTCAAAATGAATGCAAAGAAATGCATCATCATTACCTTCAGTAAAAACAATGTCCCTTCACACTATCAAATTAACAGCAATATCCTATGTATCTATGAAGTGGTAAGAGATCTGATGTCACAAGTAGACTATGAGCTTAACTTTGACCACCATGTGTCTACTGTAGTAAGGTAGGCTTTCTACATAGCACACTTGATGAGCAAAGGCATCACCTCTAGAGCAAAGGAGGTTATAACCCCTCTATACTCATCACTAATCAGGCCCATAATAGAATATTACATCCCTTTTGGCATTAACTGTACAAAGCACCTGCAGCAATTGGAGAGACCTCAGAGGTTTCTAACTAAGAAGATCAAGGGACTCCAGCATGCGTCTTACATAGACTGACTAAAGTCCCTGTCACTATACTCAATATTGTATAGACTTCTTAAGGGAGACATATCTGGCTTACAGCACAATCTCTGACCCAAACCTAATGAATTTGCTGCACATCCATAAATCAAACAGGACTAGAGCCACTAGTTCCAGGGACCTAAATATGGCCTAAAACTTGAATAGGACATGCTGGAGGGACAGATTTGTCTCCCAGTGACTGCTGCATCTTTGGAATAGGCTGCCAATTCATGTGAAGCAAAACACATCTATGACACTTTTCAAAAGAAACCGGGACGAGTGGATGGGGCACCATAAATTCTTACCAGAGATAGCACCCACAACTCTCGTGGACATAGACTGTATTTATTAATGACTGCCTATGGTATTATACTGGGATGAAACGACTAGGCTTGAAATGACCTCTGGGTCGATAGTCTAGTAACCTCCTATGATACACACACACGTGTGTGTGTGTTTCTGTGTGTATATATATATATATATATATATATATATATATGGGTTCCTTTCGCATGGTTGACATTTCAGAATGTCGACATTCATATGGCAGAGATCATACGATCGACATTCAAAATATTGACCATGCGGAACTGGCATCTCTGTATAGTGCAGAATGGAAAGATTTCCATCTTCTGCACTGTAGTGCGATCTTGGAGTTGGTATATTTAAGTTCTGGGGGGTGCAGGGGGAAAGCCCCCCTCCTAGCAGCGTGATGGTAAGTTTTTTTGTGTTTTTTATTTTTTATTCTATGGTTGACATTTCGAATGTCGGTCATATGGTCTCGGCCATATGAATGTCGACTATATATATATATATATATATATATATATATATATATATATATATATATATATATATATATATATATATATATATATATATATTCCACAGTAACTATTTGAAATGTTGGGACCAAGTTTACTGAGTCCTATAATACAGAGATTTAATGGCCAAAAAAATAGGCTTACAAATACTAAGTCCAAAATGGCCATTTCTTAGAATATTCCCTTTTCTGTGAGATATGGTGATCTTGGTGTTTGTATATATATGTATGAGGGTCTAGGGAGCCTGCCACTAAAAAAAAAAAAAATAAAGTTTAAAGGAAGAGAGCAGTGTCAATAATCATTCTGCATTTTCATCCTTTTTTTTTGTTTTTTCCCGTATGTTTGCACTTGCATTATGAGTGCTCACATTTCAACAGGTAACCATATTCTACATTCTGCATGTAAACTATTTTGCCTAGAGCAGTGGTAAGGCTTGAAAAACTGGCCATAGACCTATAATCTTCAAGGTTATTGGGTTTAGTTGTTTTAATTAGAGATATCACTATAGCATTTTCTTCATTCAGAGAAGATAGCAGATGTTGCAAGTAATAACACATCAATCAAACCACACAGATGGAATTTTTCTTTGCTATCTGTGAAAGATCTTTCCAAAAATTAGCCCCTGTTGCATGGAAGTCTTCCAGCCCAAATTACTGAGCTGCAGGATCTCTCACAATTTAAAAACTAAAAGCACACCTGAAAAAAGAATGTAAATGCAAATGTTTTAAGGATGCTGGCTAACACATGTACCTTATAATTGCTGCATTTCATTCTGTAAATTACTGATGTTCTGTTCCCTACTCATCAGTCTCAACAACCTCAACTTTCAGTATGTTTTCTTTACATTCCTATTACTATGTTAATGCCATGGCAATCTTTCATATGTTACTGGGTTTCCTGCATTTCCTCAAACACCTGTTTGGCCAATAAGTGCTAGGGGTGGTACTTAATATCAAAAGTACAAATAGCTAAATGGTCAAAATGTCAAAGAAATGTTTCATTGAGAAAGGTGAGTGCAGTTAAGAGGGGTGACAGTATTTGTGCATGTGTGTTAGTCAGCGTTAAGGTTAGAGATAGGTGAGGGAATATGTTTTACATGTTTGTGTGTCAGTGTGTTTTTTTAGGGCTAGGGTCAGAGTTTAGTAAGGGGATAGTTGTAGTATTGCTTGGCTACAAACATCTTCTTTACAAGCTGAAGCTAAGTGAAACTTGCAGTAGTGAATTTTAGTCTTCTGTTAAGTACAAACTTGCAGTTTTAAAAGTACTGTATTTTCATTTTTTCTGTTTCCTAATTGTGTGTTTCTGAACAGTGTGCTGTGTGTCTCTCTGCAGTTATTTTGCTATAGGAGCGGGTGGTGTTATCACTTCTTTGTTATCTGATATTTAATAGCCTAGAGGGATTCCTCTGTACATTAAGTGCTAGCCACAAAGTTTGAGAAATCATTTTATGCTCAACTCCTGAGAGACTTGCTTGGCTACAAACATCTGCATTACAAGCTGAAGCTAAGTGAAACTTGCAGTAGTGAATGTTAGTCTTCTGTTAAGTACAAACTTGCAGTTTTAAAAGTACTGTATTTTCATTTTTTCTGTTTCCTAATTGTGTGTTTCTGAACAGTGTGCTATGTGTCTCTCTGCAGTTAGTTCCCCACCCTCCCTCCCTGTTCCTGTGTTGGTATTAGTGTTGGTGGCTCTGGAATTGCCCGCTCCTCCTGTAAGTCTGTATTAGAACACTCCTTCTGGGTCCATCTCATTTGCTCACTTAACCAACTACGGTTAGATCATATTCTGAGTCTAGTGTTCACTCTGCTTAATACAGAGAGAAGATTTGAGAAGGCCAGCCCACTTAGGTTCTTCCTTCCTCTCTTCTTGCACTTAAAAAAAAATTGCACTTTATTCATTTGCTTTTACTGTATTTGTGTTTCCTCCTACTTTATTTTGCTTTTCTTAAAAGTACTCATTTTTATTTATTCTGCTGCGTTTATTACTGCTTGGTCATAGCCTGATTAAATTGTAACTGTTATTCTAAGTCTTTTGGTTTAAGCACTTGGGCTTCATACAGGCTGTTTTACATTAAGAAGGTTTGTGGTCTGCACTGTTGTGGCAGGACAGGTATCTTATATCCTTCTAAGCTAGGAATTGCTGATTGAAGGCCCAGTGTCTGCTATTCTAAAAGTGTATTAGTTCTGGCTTAAGCACTTAGGCTTCAGGCCAGTTATTCTACATTAAGAAGGTTTGTGGTCTGCACTCTTGTGGCAGAAGAGGCTGGATTCTGCCCTTCTGAGCTGGGAATTTCTGGTTACAGGCTTATTGTGACTGCTTATTTGAACTGTTTCTTTTTGAAATTGGTGCGCCTTGTTGCTGTAGTATAGACCAGATTCAGGCCTGCTGAATCTAGCTTTGTTTGTATAACTTGAGCACTGATCCAGGCCATCTTTTTTTGGAAAAGGTTCCCCTGCACCTTAGTAAGCAGGGGTGTGCAGTTAGAACTTGTCTCATTGAAGACTGCTGGAACAGGGCTCAGTTTTGAGCTTTTTTCTGGTTAATTGGGTAACTTGTTTAAGTCACTTTGTTCATTTTCTGTTATATTTATATATATATATATATATATATATATATATATATATATATATATATATATATATATATATATATATATATATATATATTGCACTTTATTCATCTGCTTTTACTGTTTTTGTGTTTCTTCCTACTTTATTACTGGGGGCATTGACTACAACTCTGATCTGCAATATATAACAATAAATATCCTTTTCTGTGCTTTTAAACTGTTTTTTGAGTGTATCTGCTTTATTTTCTGAAAAAAAAAAAACAAACAAAAAATATATATACTTGGTTCCCGCCTTTCTAAGTTAGTATAGTCCAGTTTTCAGGTTAGTGCTGAATTCAGGGCTGTGTTACAAATCTCTGTGTTTGCCCATACCTTACTTGGATAGAAGGAAGTTTCTCTGTTCACCTGTAAGAGAGGGGAGCTTTGAGCAGCCTATCTGTCCTTGGAGGAGTGGTTTCAGCCCAGAAATTAGTAGTTTATTGGCCATTTTGGGCTAATTTCTATCTCTTTCATTTCCCTGCTATAAATACCATATTTACCCAGTTTTGCGTGCCGGGCAGCGCCGGTTAGCTAGGGTAAAACTATTCCCGGCTCCACAAAGTCTCCTCTTAAATTTTTCCCTTGGAACTAGACAAACTTTCAACTTAAGCACTCAAGCCATTCATTTCTCAGCCCGTCACTTGCTCAAAACTTATAGCAAGCACTTATAAACCCAGCACTAGATCCTCCTGTACTGTACAGAAGGACAAGGCTCTCTATTCGACCTTACCAGCCATCCAGTAAAACAGTTCACTGCACCTATCCAGGCATATCCAAAGGGCAGTTTCAGGTGTACTCTCCAGTCCAACTGGTGAATCTGGGCATTTTGAGGCAATGTTACAACTGCCTTATGTACACAGACAACCACCTCCTCCTACCACCAAACACTAATACATGCGGGAGATGCAGTTATATAGCTAAGCTAGAAGCTAAGCTCTCTCAACCCAAGACTGGATCAGACAGTCAAGAGGACAAGGGAAATACTTGCATAACATCACCAGTCTTACATAGACCCATTAAACCAGCACTGGCATAAAACACACATAAATACATGAAAACATACTTGGCATAAAACACACATAAATACATGAAAACATACTTGGAGGCTCTAAATAAAAATCTGCAAAACCAACAGAGACCTCCAAAGCAAACATCCAAGCAACCTCTACCCCCCAACACAAACCATGAAACACATACTTCATAAAACCAGTGTGCCATGCAATCACATCCCTTAAGGCAAAATAACATACCCACCATACTAGTAATAGGTGACTCTATAGTCAGGCAGACTGACGTCCTACTCACTAGGCTGAATAATGAGAAGGTTACTGTTAGCTGCCTGTCGGGTGCCAGGATTCGCCACATAACACAAGCACTCAGGTCACTCCAGAGCAAGTACAAATATGACTCCATCATTGTCCATGTTGGTGTGAATGACCTGAGCCGTACCTCCCTGGACTACATGAAGAGAGACATGGAAGAGCTCTCTGATCACGTAGCCCAGGCCGGTATGAACCTGACCCTGAGTAGCATCCTGCCCTCAACAAGAATGATACCACGGTTTAAAAAAAAATTCTTGATTTCAACAATTGGCTAAGGTTCTGGTGTAATTCAAAGGGGATCCAGTGTCTGTCCGCCTGGGATGACATGCTCGACAAGCCACGCTGCTTCGCTAGAGACGGCTTGCACCTGTCACCCTTAGGCTTTCGAATACTGGCCAAGGCTCTTGCCACCCCCATAGTGCCTTTTTTAGGCAAGGCTCAAAAGAGAAACCCACTGCCATAAATAGCACAAGTAACAAAAAACTGAGGGTACTGCTACTCAATTCCAGAAGTCTAAACCTCAAAATGCATGCACTCGAGGCACTCCTCAGTATGGAGAAAATTGATATATGTGCAGTAAGAGAAACCTGGTTTAAGGCTCCAGAGAGCACCCCAGCAGGCTACAACTCATACCATACATTTCAGCCACAGAACCCAAACCGAAATACAAAATGCGGGGGTGTATCCATATTCATCAAGGATACTCACACCTCCAGGTTAGTGGCACAGCACGATGCTTCAGAGATCATTCACTTGCAACTAACAATGGGCAAAACTGCAATTCAAATTGTAGCTTGCTGCAGATCACCCACCATGTCTCAGGACCTCCATTCCACATTTTTGGAAACATAAAGGTCTTACCAAATACCCTAATATTGGGTGATTTCAGTTACCCAAACATTAACTGGGAGAACTACTCAAGTACTAACTCCCTTGCCCAACTTTTCCTAGAATTTATAAACTCAAATGCCCTGGTTCAACTGGTCAACATTCCCACCAGAGGTGACAACATATTGGACCTGGTCATCACCAACATGGGCGACCGGTGTTCCACACCAGAGGTCAACCCCTCGCTGGTGAGATCTGACCATAAACAAATCACTTTGGATATCCAAATTCTGCCCCCACCCCCCGGACAAGAAAACCACCGTGAAAAACTTTTCAAAAGCAAACTTCACATTACTTAAGACCAAAGTGTGGAAAGTTTCAAAGCCCCCATGCTGAAGGATAACACTGTCCAAGCTGCAAAATCCTTTACTAATGCATTCTACGGGCAGCTACAACAATGCATGGATCGTGCCATCCCAAGCAAAGCCAAGACTCGCTCCTCCAAGAAAAGGAAACCAGTCTGGTGGACTCCTTCCATAAACAAGCTATACAATAGAAGGAGGAAACTAGTACAGAAAAGAGCAAAATCCCAAGAAGGGAAGACATCCCTGATCAGTATCAGCAAAAAACTACGATCCCTCATAAAATCAAGATGAATAAAACAAAATCCACGTCAGCAGAACCAGCAGCAAAGAGTCCAATATTAAGTGTTTTATTAACATCCACTTTTCGTTCAAGAAAACTGAACTTCTTCAGGCAAACATCAAAACGTGACAAATGTAAAAAAACTCCTTAAATACACAATTAACAACACATGGTACATTTGAATGGACCAACCAACCTGTTAAAACTCGCTGACATCAATATGTGGGGAAAAAGCTGATCTCAAAGCTTCTTAAAGTGCTACTGCATACAAAAGTCAGATCTTTACAAATTGTGTTTTAAAATCAAACAACTGAGCAAAATAAAATAAAAATGTCAATGAAAATGTGTCTAAACATAAAATGTTTAAAACCAAGAAAAACGAAACCTGATAAATGGAACCGATTTGATGATGAAAAGTAAGAAGTAAACCATAAAAAATAAGTCATAGATGAAGAATGAAAATAAAAAATAATAATAAAATTACCTCTGCATAATTCTAAGTTTCAAAATGCAAGCTAAACTCACTCTGTCATTGAGACCTGGGGGTCTACATGAACAGAGTGTCAGCTGCCAAATCACTTCTAGGTGCTCTAATAATAGTTGGAAAGGACCCCCCCCCCGATGTCAAAGGGAACCTGTCCTAACACCCTAAAAGTAAAGCTATGCTGAGGGTTATCATTAACATGTTTTGCCAAAGCATTTTCACACTTGTTTTTCCTAATACAATGTAAGTGCTCATAGATTCTTTCATTAAAACCTCTGTCAGTCTTGCCCACATAAAACACTGGGCAAGACTGGCAGCAAGCTAAATAAACGACCGATCGAGATTTACAGTTGAATCTACCAACAGTGGAGAAAGAAGACCCAGCAATTTTGAATCTCGAACCAGTGGCAATGTGCCTGCACATGTTGCAACTCTCACATTTGAAAGTGCCCTCTACTCTAACACGAGTGTCCTTTTGTTTCTAGTATCCGTTTGAGGTTATCACCCCTCCTGTATATAAAACTAGGCAAAGTACCAAACCTGGCTTGTAAGGCATCATCACAACATAAAATACTCCAGTTCTTGACAAACACCTCCTTGATTAAGTGAATCTCAGCACTATAATTAGTGATGAAAGAAATAGAAGTGTCTACTTTCTTGTTGTCTACAAAGACTTCAGGCATGACAGGGAGTGAATGTTCTAGTGGACAACTTGTGAACAAACTGCTTTGTAAAATAGGTTTATAAATACCCCCATACCTTTTAGTCCGGACCTCAGTAACCAGGTAGTGAATAAACTTGTCTGGGTAACCTCTGTGTAGAAACAATCCCTTAAACTCACATTCTTCTAAAAAGGGTTCATCATCCGTTACCATTCGAGCAGCGCGCACAAGTTGCCCCTTGACTACCCCTCTTTTTTGGTGCCCAGGGTGGGCACTAGTAAAGTGTAACATGGTGTTAGAATAGGAACTCTTACGAAATATTTTGGCCTTAAAGCTACCAGCAGAGATATCGTTGCATAAGTCTACATCCAGATAAGAAATTCTAGAATCAGACTCTACAAATGTAAAATTCAAAAAAGACGTGCTGGAACTGAGAGTCCACGAAAGTCCCCACATCATTAATTGAACCTTCTGTCAATATAAAAATGTCGTCCAAAAATCTGGTGTAAAAATCAATTTTGAACTGGCCGTTGCGATTACCAAACACATATCTGTGTTCTCATTCGGCCATTACGATGTTAGCAAAACTGGCCCCTACTGGTGAGCCCATGGCTACACCAGTCTTCTGTAGATATATCTCTCCCCCAAATGTTACAAAGTTGTACTTCAAGATGACGTCTAACAATTCCTGCACCAATCTGATTTCTACACTGCTAGCGTTATGATGCAATAAACGGTCAGTGACCCAGTCAATCCCTGTAACATGAGGGATAGACTTACAAAGGTCTTTTACATCTATTGTCAAATATCTATGACCTCTCTTAAATTCTAAAGCACCCATGGCTTTTAAAAAAGCCCAAGAGTCTTTACAAATGTGTGTTTCCTTTTCAACTTATTTTTTCAGTATGTTGTCCACGTATTTGGCTATCGGGTAAGTAATTGAACCCCTAGTGTTAACCAATAGCCTCATGGGAGGCTTGTACACATCTTTATGGATCTTGGGTAATCCGAAAACTATTGGAATCTTAGGGAACGAAAGTCAAATATTTCAACACATCTTGTTCTATAACATTTTCTAAAAACAAATCATTCAAGAAAACATGGATGCACCTATATGCTGCATTCAATTCGTTGATGGAACTCTGAACCAGCTGTCAGTCCAGTGGGGTACTACCAAGAGCGCAAGCCCTTAGGCACAACCCCCACTTTTTTACATTCATTAAAATAGGAAATCTCTAACTGAAGCTTCTTTTGTGTGAAACCGAAATCAGAAACTTAGTCAACTGTTGTAGGACACTTCCGAACAAAAACTTGACTGATGACGAAGTTGACTTGTTGGATACTTTAAAAAGTTTACCTGTCAGGATTCTCATACCTGACAATGGGGGTGGTTTAGTACTAATGGACACTTGTCATTATGAAAACTGTCTTACCCACATGTTATTGCAGGATGCTTATACACTGTCTATCGTCAACGAATTGAATGCAGCGTATAGGTGCATCCATGTTTTCTTGAATGATTTGTTTTTAGAAAATGTTATAGAACAAGATGTGTTGAAATATTTGACTGTTTCGTTCCCTAAGATTCAAACAGTTTTCAAGGCTTCTCTTGAAGAGTGTTAGTGAGGGGATCTGCCTAATGTAGTTAGGAATTTTGTTCCAAAGCATAGGGAGTCTCTGTGACAGGAATCTATCCCTCCAGCATGTTCTATTTATTGTTGTGGTGAGGTTTAGCTCACTAGAGTGCGTGGCTCGCAGTGACTTGGATTTCTTTAGGTGGAGCATATCCATCAATTCTGAGTTGGACATGGCTTTGTAAGTCAGGCAGAGATCACCTCTTTGTAAGCGATATGCCACTGAGTACAGCCAGAGTTTTTTCAGTCGGGCTGCATAGGACATATGTTTGAGGCCAGTAATCCTCTTGGTGAAGTGCTTTTGTGGTCTTTCAGGCTGTTGGAAGTGTCTTGTGAGGTACATCCCAAATGGAGCATTGTACTCTGATGGGTCTGATGAGTGATGAGTAGAGGGGCACTATAACCTCTTTATTTCTAGATGCGAACCCCTTAGTAATTAGATGGGCCACATAGAAGGATTTCCTAACTACTTTGTCAATATGATTGTCAAAGGAGAGATTACTATCTACCTGGGTCCCAGATCTCTCATTACCTCTTCTGTACTAAGGGGGCTGCCACCTATGTGGTAATTTGTGGGTGTTTTGTTTTTCCCAAACGGGATGACTATGCATTTTTTGGCATTTAACTTGAGGCCATGATTTTGACACCAGGTGTCTGTCTCAGTAAGGCCTTTTTGGAGGATGTCCGTGTCAGCTGGAGAGTCAATTATGGCTCCAAGTTTGCAGTCATCGGCGAACTGGGTTAGCCATAGTCCTCCTGTGTTTGCTTGTACTTCTGAGAAATATATGCCGAACAGTAGGGTCCCAGAACTGAGCCTTGCGGGACACCACTTGTGACTGCTTTAGTGTAGCCTGCTATTCTTACCATGTGAGTTCTGTCTGTAAGCCATTTGGCAACCCATCTTGTGATGTAGGGGTTTATGTTCAGGCTGGGGAATTTTTCTATAATACCCGAGTGAGGAATGGTGTCGAATGCCTTGGCGAGATCAAGGTAGGCTGTGTGAACCACCTTTCTCTCATTTATGGCCTTGGTGACTGTCTCGAAGAAGTCAACCAGGTTTAGTAGGCATGATCTGCCCTTAACAAAGCTGAACTGAGTCAGGTCAAGTGTTTGGAGGTTCCCAATGTCTTTGTTAATGAGTTCCATGATGATGCGCACCATAGCCTTGCAGATCAGGCTAGTCAATCTTTTGGGGTGATAGTTACCAGGGTCAGTTGTGGCTACTCCTTTGTGGAGCGGAATAACCATTGCTGTGCACCATTCTATGGGCACATAGCCTGTGGAGAGGCTGAGGTTGAACAGCGTGTTTAGGTGGGGGGTTAGTTTGTTCTGTAGTTCGTGCAAGATGCAGCCTGGGACACCATCTGGCCCCATTGATGCTGTGTTTTTGGCTTTTGAAAGGGCTGCTTTCACCTGTGCTTCTGTGATGTCCGGGACACTACACTTTTCTGGTATTGTTGTGGGCCCTTTTGAAGGTGAGAGGGAGGTGAAGTTTGCACAGAATCTATCTGCCAGTATGTTGGCAATATCAGTAGGTTCAGTATATTTTGTGCTATTTTGTACTATCTCAGAGCATATCTGCGAGTTGCCACTTAGATTTTTGACATAGGCAAAGAAGGCTTTGTGGTAATCTTTAGAGTCCTTGGCTATTTTTCTTTTGAAGTTAGCCTTGGATGATTTTATGAGGGACCTTAGTTTCTTACTGATACTGGTCAGGGATGTCTTTCCTCCTTGGGATTTGCTTTTTTTATGAACTAGTTTCCTCCTTTTGTTGTATAACCTGTTTATGGCAGGGCTCCACCAGACTGGTTTCCTTCTCTTAGGGGAGTGAGTTTTGGTTTTGCTAGGGATGGTACGATCCATGCATCCTTGTAGGTGCTCAAGGAGTGCAATTGTAAAGGATTCTGCATCTTGGGCAGTGTTATCCTTTAGCATGGGGGCTGTGAAACTTACCACCTCTGACTTAAGTAAGGTGAAGTTTGCTTTAGAAAAGTTTTTCACTGTAGTTTCCTTGGTTGGGGGTGGTGGTGGGGTGTGGACATACAGGGTGATTAGTTTATGGTCTGATCTAACCAGTGACAGGTTGACTTCCGGTACGGAGCACCTGTCACCCATGTTGGTGATGACCAGGTCCAATATGTTGTGGCCTCTGGTTGGGGAGTTTACCAGCTGATCCAAGGCATTTGAGTTGATAAATTCCAGGAAGCACTGAACCTGGGAGTTTGTACTCAAGTAGTTTTCCGAGTTAATGGTAGGGTAATTGAAATCTCCCAAGATAAGGGTGTTCGGTAGGACCTTCATGTTTTCCAGTGTCTCCAGAAAGGCGGAGTGGTGGTCCTGGGTCATGGAGGGTGATCTGTAACTGGCCACAATTTGCATTGCAGATTTGCCTGATGTTAGTTGCACATGGATGATCTCAGAGATATCATGCTGCGCCACTAACCTGGAGGTGTGGGTATCCTTGATGAATATGGATACACCCCGTCCTTTTGTGTTTCGGTCCGTGTTCTGTGGCCGAAATGTGTGGTATGAGTTGTAGCCCAGTAGTGCTGGAGTGCTCTCTGGAGCCTTGAACCAGGTTTCAGTTACTGCACAGATGTCGATGTTCTTCATACTTAGGAGTGCTTTGAGCACATGCATTTTGAGATTTAAACTCCTGGCGTTGAGTAGCATAACCCTCAGTTTTTTACTTGTGCTGTTTACAGAGGTGGGTTTGAATTTTGAGCCTTGCCTAAAAAATTCATTATTGGGGCAGCAAGAGCCTTGGCCAGTATTCGAAAGCCAAGGGGTGACAGGTGCAAGCCGTCTCTTACAAAGCAACGCGGTTTGTCGAGCATGTCATCTCAGGCTGACAGACACTGGATCCCCTTTGAATGACACCAGAAGCTTAACCAATTGTTGAAATTGATCATTTTTTCTTTATACTGAGGTATCATTCTTGGTGAGGGCAGGATGCTACTCAGGGTCAGACCCGCCTGGGCTACATGATCAGAGGTCTCTTCCATGTCTCTCTTCATGTAGTCCAGGGAGGTACGACTCAGGTCGTTCACACCAACATAAACAATAACAGAGTCATATTTGTACTTGTTCTGGAATGACCTGAGTGCTTGTGTTATGTGGCAGATTCTGGCTCCTGACAGGCAGCTAACAGTAACCTTCTCCTTGTCCAGCCTAGTGAGTGGGGCGTCAGTGTGCCTGACTATTGAGTCAGCTATTACTAGTGTGTTAGGTATGTTATTTTGCCTTAAGGGCTGTGATTGTGCAGCACATTGATTTTGTATTTTATGTGTTGTCTGGTTTTTGACGGGAGGTGCAGGTTTTGTGGGTGTCTGCTTTGGAGCTCTCTGATGCTTTTGCAGGTTTTTATTTAGAGCCTCCGAGTATGATTTTGTGTATTTATGTGTATCTTTTGCCAGTGCTGGGTTAGTAGGTCTATGTGAGGCTGGCAGTGTGGTGCAAGTGTTAACCTTTTCCTCATGACTGTCTGTTCCAGTCTTGGGTGGAGATACCTTAGCCTCCAGTTTGGCTGTATAATTGCATCTCTCACATATGTTAGTGTTTTGTGGTAGGATAAGAGTGCTGTCTGTGTACATGAGGCAGTTGTAACATTGCCTCAGGATACCCAGATTCACCAGCTGGACTGGAGAGTACATTTGAAGTTGCTCTTTGGTCATGCCTGAATAGTAGGGTGAGCTGCTTGGTTGGTGAGGGGTGGATAAAGAGCCTTGCCCTGCTGGGCAGTTAAGTGTCAGGGTATATTAGTGCTTGCTATTAGGTCTGAGCAAGTGCTGGACTGTAGGATGCTTTTTGAGTGGTTAGGTTGAGAGTTAGACTAGTTTCAAGTGAAAAACTGAAGGAGACTTAGTGGAGCCAGGAATAATTTAGCCCTAGCTAACTGGTGCTGCCCGGCACACACAACCATGCAACGCGTTTTTTAAACTACTAACTTCTGGGCTGGAACCACTCCTCCAGGGACAGATGGCTGCTCAAAGTTCCCCTCTCTCACAGGTGAACAGAGAAACTTCCCTCTATCCAAGTAAGGTATGGGCAACTCAGAACTTGTAACACAGCCCTGAATTCAGCACTAGCCTGAAAACTGGACTATATACTAGCTTAGAAAGGTGGGAAACAAGAAATTTATTTATTTATTTATTTTTTAAAGATAAGGCAAAAACAGTAAAAAGTACACTTAAAACAGCTTTAAATGACTACAAGTGATCAGAAAAGGCTATCGCACTTTAGTGTGTAGCCTACAACAGTTAAACAATTTATTTAAACAAAAACAAATTTTTAAAAGTGCAGGCAGTCAAATAAGTAGAATATGTGAAAAAATACAAGCTTTTAAATCACAATAAGTGCTAGAAAATCAGTGTTTAGGTGGAAACAGTTAAGTACAGCAAGAAAATACATACTCAAAGTTTAATACTAAAGGTTTTATATATGCATATGTGACTGTTATATTTGTTGTGTTACCTTATGGCCCAGTAGAGGTTGAAAAGTGTCCTGTAGCAGCCCACGATTCCAGTTAATATATTTCATATAAATAAATAAAGGTTGCAGAAATATACCATGGGTTCATATATTATGGTTGCAGTTACCTTTATAAAACTGAGGTGCCAAAAATTTGGAGGTCTTGTTTTTTTGTCTTGAAGTGAGAAGAATATTTTAACCTCATGGAGAGTGGTCCAAATATCAAAGTATGCAAATGGAAAAACAAGGCTGGTATGTAATTTAAAAAAAAGAAAAAAGAAAAGAAAACAAGAAAAAATATATTCAATAAAACAAAAGGTTTTATAAGATGTGACATAGGCTCAAATGGATATGACAAGAAACAACTGTATAATTCAATAAAAAAAAAATATAAAGAAAATGATAAAAATCCACACAAGAATAAGTTATTCTCCTAATACCTTGTCTCTTAAGCCTTCCAGGCTTTTCCAAATACTTGTGTTTTCAACAGTTATATTCAATTACTTTGTACTCTACTTTTTTTTTTTTTTTACATTTGAGTGTCTTGATTTTGCCTTTTGCATTTTCTTTTGTGGTTTCCCTTTTACATGCTTAGATTCCATTGTGTCTTCACGCAGTAACTAATAGTATATGTTAATCAAATAAACGTGAATCATATAGGGGTATCCTCAGTCACTAAAACATTCAGAAGACTCCACAGACCGATGATGCAAACAATATATATGTTATGTCTTTGCCATTTCACAGGAGTTATGCCTGAAAGGGGTTTAAGGATTAACCCACTTACCAAACAATAAATAAACTAATTGATGATATTGTAATTTGTCCACCTACTAAACAGGAACATAGCTTGTGGCTTATCAACTCAATAGTTTAAGGTAAAGAGACTTGAAATTAAGCAAGAGTAAAAGACAGGTTCATCAACCACTATGTACATGGGTCAGTTTTGATGTCTGAAGGTCTCCAACTAGACTCTTAAAAAGTCATAATAATAAGCATGCTGAAATCCTATGACAGTTCAGCTCTTATGTGGCTCGTTTTTATGGTACAATATTTTCTGAAGGTCATTCAAAGTTATCAAATATAACAGTGTCACTTAGAATGCTATCAACGGTACACTGTTGCTTGGTTTGGGTAAAGCGAGCAAGAAAGGCATTTCAAAATGCAAAAAAAGCTAGTCAATGAGTACTATTATGAAATTCTAGTCAACAAAAGTTTATGGTAGAAATACTACAGAAAGGTAAATATAGAGAAAAGGCCAAGAGTTTCAAATGATGATCAAATATGCTACGCTTAAATTGAGAAACAAATGATAGCCATAATCTTTCTCTCTCAAACTTTTTATGACTATCTATGTTAAACTAGTGGCTGTGCGGTGAGATCATAACCCACTGCAGAGTGTATCTAAAGAGTCCCTTCACAAAAGATAAGCTGACTTCTAAGAATTGTGTTGAGTTTGCAAAACACGATGTTCAGGTACAAACAAACCAGTTCATGCTGATATGTCTAGCTGATACCCTGAATAACCCATGCATGCAAAAATGTAAACAAGAATGGTTAGATAAAGCTCTGAAAGTTTTATGGAATACCACAAAGTTGTCTACAACTGATGTTGGAGAAAAATATAGAACCCCACTGGTGTATGTGTACTCTTGATATGTGATTGCATACCTTTCTCCCTAGTGTTCTGGGACTTCAGGCACTATCCTATTGGTTACAACTATTAAGGTCCAATACAATAAATTTCAAATATTTTTGATTGAATTGACCAGACTAATGATAAATAAAAATGTTCTTTATTTTCATAAACAATGCTATCCACAAGATACAGCAATGGGGTCATCCTTTACCCACAGCTGCACAGATCTGTTCTTTGGATACTTTGAAATGATGCACATCTAAGATCAAAATAACAACTTTTATCTCCCATTTGCTAATTTATGGATAATAGAGTCAATGTTTTCTGGTCAACATTTTCAAACTTGAGTTGTTTACCAGAGATTTTCTTTGTCTCTGGCTCAACTTTTGGATGGGACTGTTATGTCCGTTTATCATAAATCACTTTCAACAAAATGTGATGAAGCCAAGTTGATGAAACTGGTTTGCTGTCTTATGACTGATTCATACATTCTTGTGGTTTATTAATAGTGTATATATTGTTACTGCAACTTGAAAGTTCAATGTTTTTGTATCACCATGAAAATAGGATGCAAATAAAGAAGTAAGTGCTGGACTTTGTTGCTGTAGATCTGATACATGTTGAGATTACCAAATATAAAGAAGGAGCATGCAATATTCTGTATCAATCTAAGATGTCTGAGACAATTGGATAGATGATCCAAAGGTGTCAAATTTGTGATAAATTTCAAAAAGAGGAAATGGTGCAACATAAATAAGGAGATCCTACTTGAAGACAGATTTAGTTCAATACAGTGACCATCATGACCCTGATAGAACCCCCATGTCTCTGACAGAGAGATGCAGGCAGCAATGCCCAAATTAACATACCCCCACATAATCTCTAGAAACTTCCTAACATTATCCATATAACACCCATTGCCATTGTCATAGGGACACAATTGGGTTGGGTTGCACCTCTAGGCTTATAAAGGCCCTGGTGGTTGTTAACCTAGTATACACCTATGAGACTAAGTAAACAATGCACATTATATTTGCATGCTGACTGTTCAAAATTTCCAGAAGTGGTTAACTGATAGAGAAAACCAGACAGTATTATCACTATGCTGAAATCTGTTTTTGCTAGATGTGACATACCTGCTGAAGTAATATCAGACATAGGTTCATACTAGGCTATCTGCCCTAGGGCATTTATAAGCCTAGCCAGAGTGTGTTTGGCTTTCGCCACCCATTTTAAATTAATTTTGCTATGCCCTTTTTTGAGGTTAGTATACTGTGCCTCTGTCTAACAGTGACACAGAAGTGATACCTGGGGTAAACCTATGATCCCCCATCCACTCATCAAGATTCCTCTTGAAGAGAGTCAATGAGGGACTCTGCCTAACCTGGACTGGGATTTTATTCCAGAGTGAAGGGAGCCTCTGGGTTATGAATCTGTCCCTCCAGCATGTCCTATTTATTTCAGTGCTGAGGTTCAAGTCTCTCGAGTGCGTGGCTCGATGGGATTTGGATTTTCTGAGGTGCAGCATGTCCATTAATTCCGGGTTGGACATGGCTTTATACGTCAGGCACAAATTGCCTCTGAGCAGGTGGTATGCCACTGAGTAGAGCTGGAGTTTCTTTAACCAGGCAGCATATGGCATCTGTTTGAGCCCTTTGATCCTCTTGGTGAGGTACTTTTGGGGTCTTTCCAGTTGCTGCAGGTGTCTGGTAAGGTACATCCCAAAAGGGGCATTGTACTCAATTATGGGCCTGATGAGGGATGAGTAAAGAGGCACGATGACCTCTCCCCTGATCTAGATGTGAATCCCTTCATGATTACGTGGGCTATATAAAATGTTTTTCTAACCACTTTGGCCACGTGGTTGTCAAATGAGAGATTGCTATCAACTTGGGTCCCCAGGTCCCTAATTACTTCTTCCGTACTTAATGGATTACCACTTATGTGGTCATTTGTAGGCACTTTGTTTTTGCCAAAGGGGATGACTATACACTTTTTGGCGTTTAGCTTGAGGCCATGGCTCTGGCACCAGTTGTTTGTTTCTATGAGGCCCTTTTGGAGGATGCTTGTGTCGGCTGGAGAGTCGATTATGGCACCCAGTTTGCAGTCATCTGCGAACTTGGTCAGCCACAGTCCTTCCGTGTTGGCCTGTACCTCTGAGAAATATATACCGAACAAGAGAGGTCCCAGTACCGAGCCTTGTGGGATGCCACTTGTAACTGGTTTGGAGTCTGACATAGCTCCAGCAATTCTAACCATGTGGGTTCTGTCCTTGAGACAGTTTGCAACCCATCTAGTGACATAGGGGTTTATATTTAAGCTGGTGAGATTATCTATAATGCCCGAGTGGGGTATTGTATCGAAGGCTTTTGCGAGGTCCAGGTAGGCTGTGTGGACCACCCTCCCCTCGTCAATGGCCTTGGTGACTGTTTCAAAGAAATCGACCAGGTTTAAGAGGCAGGATCTGCCCTTAACAAAGCTGAACTGGGTAGGATCCAGTGTCTGTAGGTCCCCAATATCTTTATAAGGTCTATGATGATCCTTTCCATAGCTTTGCAGACCAAGCTAGTCAGGCTTATGGGGCGATAGTTTCCAGGATCTGTTGAGGCACCACCTTTGTGGAGAGGGACCACCATTGCTGTACGCCACTCTTTAGGTACATATCCTGTAGTAAGGCTGAGATTGAACAGTAGTTTTATATTTGGGTTTAGCTCTTCTTGGAGTTCATGTAGGACGCAGCCCAGGACACCGTCTGGTCCCATTGATGCTGTGTTTTTTGCTTTGGAGAGGGCGGCTCTTACCTGAGCATCTGAGATGTCAGGGGTGCAGCACTCTGCTGGGATAGATATTTGCCCTTTTGGTGGGGAGGGGGGGGAGAGAAGTTTGCGCTGAACCTGTCAGCTAGGATGTTGGCAATGTCTGTGGGTTCTGTGTATTTTTTGTCATTTTGGACTAATTCTGAGCATATCTGGGAATTCCCACCCAGGTTGCTAACATAACTAAAGAAAGCCTTGTGATTATCCTTAGTGTCCTGTGCAGTTTTTCTCTCAAAGCTGGCCGTAGACGATTTTATGAGTGCCCGTAGTTTTTTGCTAATACTGATCAGAGGTGCCTTCCCTTTTTGGGATTTTGCTCTATCATGTAGTAGCTTCCTCCTTCTATTGTATAGTTTGTTTATGGCTGGGGTCCACATCTGCCTTTGGAGGATTGGGTCTTGGTTTTATTTGGGATTGCATGATCCATGCATTCCTGAAGGTGTTCATAGAAGCATTTATAAAGGATTCTGCGGTCTGGGCCGTATTTTCCACAGGCCCGGGAGCTTTGAAGGATTCCACCTCGGTTTTGAGGAGTGTGAAATTTGCTTTAGAGAAGTTTTTCACTGTGGTTTTCTGGGCAGGGGTGGGGTTGGGATGTGAATATCCAGTGAGATTAGTTTATGGTCTGATCTTACCAGTGAGGGATACACTTCTGGTCTGGAGCATAGAGTGCCCATGTTGGTGATGATCAGGTCCAGTATGTTTTCCCCTCTTGTGGGAGTGGTAACAAGTTGTTCCATAGCATTTGAGTTTATAAATTCTAGGAACCTTTGGGCTAGGGTGTTGGAGCTAGAGTAATGCTCCCAGTCTATGTTTGGGTAGTTGAAGTCGCCCAATATAATGGTGTTTGGAGAGACCTTTGTATTTTCCAGTGTTCTCAGGAAGGCCGAGTGGAGTTCCTGGGTTTGGGAGGGTGGTCTGTAGCAGGCTATAAACTGGAAGGCAGTTTTACCCACTGTTAGTTGCACATCAGTCCACAGTCTGAGAGGCAGACATATTGTACTTTCATGCAGCAAAGAAAATTGAAATTTAGCAATAAAAAAAATCCTAGAGATCCACAGCAGAAGGGGCAAGCAGAACAAAAGGTCCAAACTATCAAAAATCTGATAAGGAAATTTAATAATTCTGAAAATCTAGACTGTTGTCTTTCAGTTCCGGAATACAAAAATGCTCATTTGCTGTCCTTGGGCTTTCTCTTGGTTGTTGATAGGAAAGTATCTCACAACTAACCTACTTACATCATACCCATTGCTATTACCTAAACTGACTAATAACATGGGTTTGGTATAATGGCTAGGGTCTTCACCTCAGAGTAGTAGGATAGAAGGGCAACACAGACAGAAAAGCCACTACAACAGATCCTTAATAAACCTTTCTGATCTTTAAAAATGGTAGAAAAGTGAGAATAAATATGTATTTAAGAGCATACCTTTCAACATCTCACTGCAAGAAATCTGGACAAAGCCAAAAATAATGGGGGACAAAGGCCCAAAAATAGGGACAGATTTGAAATATTACCCATATAAACTTAGAAAGCTATGTGAATAACAGATGTTAAGTTGTCAATCTTGCCTTCATTCTTGCTGGATGGGTTCGGAGCCGATCCTCGGCTCCGACTCGGCACTTGCTAAGCTCGAGAGTCACTTTTACCAGCTCGAGGCAGCCCCATATCCCATGATCCAAGGCGGTAATTACCCATATCTCGTTTGCCGCTTCGCTAATGAGGTCATCTTTTTTACCAGCTCCTGGTAAGTGAATTTATATTGTTATCTGTGAGGAAATTTAGATCCAATTCCCTAAATTTTATTCTTTCTAGTCTCTTTAGTGAATCCTTATTCACTTAGCTCCATACCCTTTCTCCTCAACCCCTTATTCTTAAGTTTCTAGTGTTTTGGGCCTTAGGCTTTACCCTCCCTTACAGTTCCTGTCAGGATTTTCCTAGGTGTGGGTGTTGTGTTGTGTATTACAGCTTTGTCTTACACTTCTAAGTTTGTTTATTAGTGTCTTTCTGTCTGTGTGTGTGTGTGTGTGTGTGTGTGTGTGTGTTTGTGTGTTTGTGTGTGTGTGTGTGTGTATTTAGGACTCAGACATGTCCAAAGATACTAGGGTCTCAGGTTTCAAGAAGTGTGACTCGTGCTGTCAGAAGATGTCTCTGACAGACGGTCACACTTCTTGTATTTATTGCCTGGGACCCCTACACCTGCAGGACTCCTGTGCTATCTGTCATTCCTTTAGCCAGAGAGTCCTGCGGGAACGTAGAAATAAATTGATCCTCAGGGGTTTCCTTAAGCCTGAGAGCTCCCCGGCCAAGCTCGGCTCCAGGAAGCCCTCTAAGCCTTCCAAGACCCAGGCTTCCATGTCCAAGTCTGTGGTCTTGGTTCCGACTCTGCCGGAGTCAACATCAGCTCTGTCCAGAGCCGATCCTTCCTTAGTGGAAGCTTCAGTATCGGCGCCGTTCGGCTCCGATACCCTGGCTTCAGCACCTGTGTCGGCTCCAGCTGGAGCTGACACCCTAGCGTCGAAGCATGTCTCGGCTCCGGCTGGAGCTGAGATATCTTTGTCTCCACTCGGAGCCGACAAGTCGTCGGCTCCACCTGGAGCCGAGGTTTCTTTGGCTCCGATGGCTCCGTCCAAAAAGAGGTCTAGATCTCCTTCTTTGGAATCTATACACTCGGCTCCAGCCTCCCCCCTGCTTTCGGAGCAGAGCCATCGCAGCCGATCATCGAGGTCTTCAGGGCTATCAGACCATGATTTAGAGAGAGTGGTGAGTAGGCTATTAAAATCACAGGCACTAGCCCAAATGCTCCATAGCCCATCTTAACAGACGACCGCTATTCTACACCCTTCTGAAATTCCTCCTTCGACTCTCCTTCAGAGTTCGGAGCCGGAGATTATTGGTACCGTGACTGTTGCTGCTTCGGAGCCGATGCCACACCTTTTGGCTCCGTCGTCCTTGACTCCTATCTCCTCCTTGAGACCTTCCTTGGAGGGATCTGGGCGTCGGGCTTCCCTGGTCGGTTCCGAGGGGGTGAGTGGCATCCGCCCCTTGTCCGACCCTGTTCTCCCTCTCAGAGCTTCGGCCTTTGTGAGCTCGGCCCCGACATCTGCTTCGAAGCCTTCCCTTTCGGTGGGACCAGGGATCCCTGTTTCTTCGGAGCGGGATCTCTCGGCCCTCCCTGGGTGGGGAGCCTTCAAGGTGATGAGGAGTGTGCTAGCCCCTGAGCTCAGTCAGCAGTCGGTTCCTTTAGCTCCTCCCTCTACGGTGCCTGTAGATACCTCTTCCTGCTCTCTTGCTCCCGGACCCAGAGATCCATCGCCCCAGGTCTCCCCATTGGGAAGAACTTCCTCTTCCGAGGTTTCTCCTGATCCTTCAGGTGAACCCCCATGTAAGAGGACCTGCAAGAGGAAGCACTTAGACTCCCCTGAGTCTACAACATCGGATACCGATTTGGATGAGTCGGAGGGGTCCCCAAGATCCCCCTCTGAGGATGTCTCCTTTTCAGACATCCTTGAGCTCCTGAAACAGAGGGGGAACTGGCCCTCCATTAACCCCTCCGAGGATGAATCGGTATACCTGGAGGCTTTTGGATCTCGACCCTCCACCTCCTGGGTGTCTCTGCCTTTCGACCCTCTCATGGAGGTCATAGCTCGAAAGGCGTGGGCATCTCCTGATTCGGTGGAACCAGTCCCCAGGAGACCTTCAAAATTTATTACAGCCCCCGCTGAAAAGCAGTTTCTTACTAAAGGTGTCCCGGTTGATGCCATGGTGGTGGTGGCCGCCACCAAGAAGGAACTTGCAGATCCTTCCGTACCAGTCCATCCTCCTAACAAGGAGTCTAGGACCATGGACAGGTATGGTAAGCGGATGTTTTCCTCAGCGACCTTTGCTATGAATTCGCTGAATTATTTATGTCACTTCACCAGACTTCAAAGGGACATCCTTAAAGAATTAGGTGAAGTAGTACAGGATCCTTCAGCAGCAGGGGCTCAGGAAAAGATTGCTTCTCAGCTGGGAATCCTTAATTCCATAACCAACTCCTCCATGCGGCTCATTTCTTGTGCAGGCGATGGGGCGAGTAGAGCTGCAGGTACAGGAGTGGCTCTCAGACGTCAGTCCTGGATGCGGCTCTGTAATTTTGCAGACCCCTTTAAGGCGTCCTTCACAAACTGTCCCTTTGATGGGTCAACATTGTTTGGCCCTCAGGTGAAGGGCACTTTGACCAGGTGTGAACAAGACGGCAAGACTCTTTCTGCCGTAGGAGTCCGTTTCTCCACCCCTTCTAGGCCTTATCCCAAAGGTCTGAAGGGGGGAAAGATGTAGTTCCGAAAATCTCAGGGAGTCACGCCGGACGCACGTGGTCAGTTTACCCCCAGAGGCAGATGGGGTAATAACAATAGACGCCGCCCTAGGGGCAGAGGGGGTCCACAGAACCAGGGCAGTAGAGAGCCTCTCTCTGACAAGCCCTTCCAGCATCCCTGAGGTGTTGCCCGACTGTCCACCCTTGGAGGCAGTTGGGGGGGGGAGATTGTCGCTGTACCCAGAAGCCTGGTTTTCCCTCTCTCAAGACAGATGGGTACAGTCGATCATATCCGAGGGTTACAAGATTCCTTTCGAGGAAAGCCCCTTCCCTCAGAAAAGTTCCCTTCCAGGCATTCCACCCGGTCTAAGGGAAATTGCAAAACTAGAGGTTTCAAAGCTTCTAAAAAAAAAAGGGCCATCCAGCCAGTTCCAACAGACCATTTAGAGTCTGGGATCTACTCAAGGTTCTTTTTGGTTCCCAAGAAGACGGGGGACTGGAGACCAATATTAGACCTCAGCAGGCTCAACAAGTCTGTCAAAAAGACGAGATTTCGGATGGTCACACTTCAATCGATTTTGCCTTTTCTGGGCAAAGACAACTGGATGTGCTCCATAGACCTTCAGGATGCGTACTATCACATAAAAATCCACAGACGCTCCAGAAGGTTTCTCCGCTTTCGGCTGGGGACCAGTCATTTTCAATTCAGAACCCTGCCCTTTGGTCTCACTACAGCCCCCAGAGTGTTCACCAAATGCATGGCAGTGGTCACGGCTCACCTGAGACGTCAAGGATTTCAGGTGTTTCCGTATCTTGACGACTGGCTCTTCTCAGCCACCACCAGGCATCAACTTCTCCAAGCCAGAGATTACACCCTACGTCTCTGCAGGCAGGTGGGAATTTCGGTAAACTTCGAAAAGTCCTCCTTATCGCCTGCCAATCTATTACCTTTATAGGCGCAAATCTAGACACTACTCGGATGTCAGCAAACCTAACAAGTCAGAGAATCCTAGATATCCAAAACCACATTCGGATCATCCTTGCCAGCAAAAGGGTACAAGCCAGGTTGGTCCTGAAAGTGTTGGGCCTCATGGCGGCTGCCATCACACTTCTTCCTCTGGCCCGTTTTTACATGCGTCTCCTACAATGGATGTTGTTCACACAATGGTCCTTCCAGCAGCTTCCCATGCGTCACAAGATCCTGGTGACACAGACCTGCAAGAACCATCTATCCTGGTGGATTTCCTCTCCTCTAGTCCATCAGGGCAGACCATTTGTTCCCCCGGCCCCGGTAGCCATGGTCACTTCGGATGCCTCCCTGATCGGGTGGGGGGGCATTATCAGGGCAGGATGGTTCATGGCATGTGGCAACCGTTCGAATACCACCTGCACCATAAATGTCCTAGAGATGATAGCAGTGCTTTTAACGTTGCAAGCCCTCAATGACTTTCTTCCTTTAGGAACTATTGCAGTTCACACGGACAACATGTCCGTGGTGTGGTACATCAACAAGCAGGGCGGAACCAAGTCCTATCCCTTGTGTCGAGAGGCTCTCAGACTTTGGCAATGGGCGATCTCCTCTCATTGGTTTCTGGTAGCAACGCATATCCCTGGGAAAACCAACATAATAGTGGATAGATTGAGCAGAGCTATACTCATGCCTCATGAGTGGTCTCTCAAGCAGTCCATAGTGGAGGAGATTTTTCAGAAGTGGGGCCGCCCATGCTGCGATCTTTTTGCTACTCCTCAAAACAGCAAATGCCCAGACTTCTTCTCTCTCTTCCCACTTCCGGGCCATCCCCCCAGAGACGCTCTTACCCAAGATTGGCCCCGGGGACTCCTTTATGCTTTTCCTCCCTTTCCATTGATACCACAGGTACTCCAGAAAGCTACCGTTTTGAGAGCCAAAATGATTCTCATTGCCCCTTACTGGCCTCGACAAATTTGGTTCCCGTTCCTTCATCGCCATCTCTTGGTGCAGCCTTGGCACCTGGACCCAGCTCCAGATCTTCTGACCCACCAGTCGGGTCAACTGCACCGATCCGTTCCTTCCCTCAACCTCACAGCTTGGTTGCTCCACTTCCTTCCTTAGCCAGGCTTCCCATGATCTCTAACCCCATTAGAGACATCATAGTAGCTTCTCTTAAGTCCTCTACCAGGAGGATTTACTCCAGCAAGTGGAAACGCTTCTCCCTTTGGGCAAAATCTAAGAACATAGATCCCTTTACTGCCCCTATTCAGTCAGTCTTGGATTTTCTAGCGGAAATTTTTCACTCAGGTTCTTCGTCTTCCACAGTCAAAGTTTAGTTGGCAGCAATCTCAAACTTTCATGTCGGGTTTGCAGACCACAACATTATGTCCCACAAACTTTGTAAAGCCTTTCTTAAAGGAGTGTTCCTTCTTAAGCCCCCTGTTAGGGATCCTCCACCACAGTGGGACCTAAATTTAGTGCTGACATCCTTGATACTTCCCCCTTTCGAGCCGGCTGCTTCATGTTCATTAAAGTTTCTTTCTTGGAAAACACTTTTTCTTGTCGCCATTACCTCGGCTAGAAGAGTGTCTGAACTTCATGCCCTCTCTGTTCGTCCCCCTTATTTGGTCTTCCACAAGGACAGAGTATCCTTGAGAACCAATCCATCCTTTTTGCCAAAGGTTGCTTCTAAGACAAATTTAAACCAATCCATTGATCTTCCTGTATTTTTTCCAAATTATTCTAACAGGGCGGAACAAAAATTACATTACCTAGATGTTCACCGCCAACTCAGATATTACTTGAACAGAACGAAGCAATTTAGGAAGTCTGATCAGCTCTTCATTTCTTATGCTGAAAATAAAAAAGGTCTCCCTGTTTCTAAAGTGACCTTATCCAGATGGCTATCTTCCACCATTTCTGACATTTATCAGCTTAGGGGCAAACAACTGAGCTCAAAACCTAAAGCACATTCCACAAGAGGTCTAGCCACTTCTACAGCTTTTCAGGCTAGGCTACCCTTAGATACTATTTGTGCAGCAGCCACTTGGGCCACTACTCATACCTTCGTTTCTCATTACAAATTGGATTTGGCCTCCAGGGACAGGGCAAGCTTTGGTTCCACAGTTCTCAAGAGTCTGTTCCATTGAGCCATCCAGGATAGAGGTGCTAGGGACGCGGTCCCATCCAGCAAGAATGAAGGCGAGATTGACAACTTAACATTTAGAAGTTATGTACCTACCATGACGTTCCATGTTAGTTGTCTTCTCTTGCCTTCTTTCTTGCGTCCCTCCCTCCTGTCCCCCTAGCCTGGACAGACCTTGATCTCCCCTTTTCTCTGGAAGAATCTTCTTCCTTGGACACCAGATAGTTCTTGTCCTTGATTACCTGGTTTCCCTTTACAGCCTTTTTAGGTTAGTGTTTCTCTTTCCTTAGTGGAACGTTTTTATAGGCAGTTTTTTCCTCTAGATAACAAACGAGATCTGGGTAATTACCGCCTTGCATCATGGGATATGGGGCTGCCTCGAGCTGATAAAAGTGACTCTCAAGCTTAGCAAGTGCCGAGTCAGAGCCGAGGATCGTCTCCGAACCCATCCAGCAAGAAAGAAGGCGAGAGAAGACAACTAACATGGAACGTTATGGTAGGTACATAACTTCTAATTTTTGCATTATTATATATTTTCTGAAGGATATGAAGTTTGAGACTCAAATGTCTGTCATTTAGTGTTATTTAGTGACTTCAGTCTTCAATCCTTTGCTGGAAGATCACAAATTTTATGAGGAGCAGACCAAAAATATGACGCAAAAATCTGGACATTCTGCGAAAATCTGGACAGTTGAGAGGTATGTTTAAGAGTCTTACAGAAGTGTACTTTTTACAGTGACTAGTCTATTAATTGATTCTCTGAGAGAGCAGCTGATGCAGATAGGTTTAAGAACAGCCTGGACACTTATTATGGGAATAACTGTTTTGGTATATTGGTAGGCTAGATGGGAATTAATGCCTGTGCTTGAAATATTTGTATGTGTGTTTGTATGCATGTCTGTAGTCGAGTATCTTATTCAAGGTCATGATATGCAAATATATAGAAGAAACAGGAAGGAATTAATTAGGAATTTTTTTATCGAGAATGTATGTTTCCAGCTATCAAAGCTGGAATGCATATCTCAAGGTTCTCAGCTATGAAAAAGCAACACTGCCTTCTCCATGTAAAATGTTTCTTTGAGTGGTTCTGAAGCTCAGTACCAAGGCTTAGCAAGGCAGAAGCTGATTCAAAGTGATCCGGATGCGTGTTAACTTTTCAACCAGTTGCTATGACAGATCATTCCTGATCAGCTGCTATGAATCGATATTTAAGATACAGTAAACTGATGAATAAGTAGTAAAATGTAATGATTGCACATCGTATATAGACTTTTCTTATCCAATTCAATATCGTGTTGCAAAAAAAAAAAATCTTGTATTACTGTATGTGACATGACTTGTATTACACAGCTATAGAATAAAGCAGACATTTCAATCAGCAGCATTCTTCTTTTAAAGTAATAGGGGATGTAACATATTTAGTCATACGTAATTATACAGTGATGATAAATCATTAGATTTTTGAAAAATGATGGATGCTCTGGATTTGTCCTGCCTTGACTGCTGCAATGCTCTCTCTATTAACCTTTCAGGCAGTGTTTTGGCCTACTTGCTGTGGGTCAAGAATTCCACAGTAGGCTTTTTCTGCCATTTCTAGGATGTCTTACATTACATCAATGGTGCAGTATGTATGTCGGGTGCTAGTTGTGTCCTGAACATGTGTTTAATATCCTTCCTCTCACCTTCTCAGTCTCATTGAGATGGTGAGGCCATTTGTCCTTAGAAGAAAGCTCAGGTTGTCAGGTAAGGGGGAAGTGACTGTCCTGTGCATTTGGTATGAGACTTCTGGTTAGATTTTATTTGTATGGCTTGTACCAGACTTCCAGAAACCAATGCCTTCCCTGGTTCAGATATGCCAGACAGACTCTTCTTTTAGGAGGTCCCTGAAAAATCATCTTTCCAGGAGGGTGTACGGTGAGTCTGATGTGGTATTCATACTAGGTTTAGGATTTCAAAACCTTTAACAGGGTTCTTAGTAACTATCTATATTTTTGTTTACTGTGCTAATTAAATGACCTTTAATAATGAATAAATAAAAAGAATGAACTTGCACAGTGTCAGTACAAGAATTCATATAAGTGGGACTCTAAGATGTGTATATTGAACACTTGAGTTAAAAATATTTAAACTCACCAAATGATGAGCCTATGTTTAGTTGCATATTGCTGTTACATAAGTAGTCATATGATTATATTTTCTTTGGTTTCATTTTTTTATTCATTCATTTTTCCAGTAACCAACTTAATCCAGTTTAGGATCAACAGGAAACTAAAGACTATCCTAGCACTCGGTGGGCACAAACCAGTGAAACTAATCCTGAATGGAGCAACATCTCATCACAGGGTGCAGAGACACAAATACACAAGCACACGTGATCACAGGGCACAGAGACACAAATACACAAGAACACATGATCACAGAGGCATAAATACACAAGCATACATCTGATGTTCACATGTGCACATGTGTATGCACGCACACAGAACTATGAAGAATTTAGAGTATTACCTATTCTCCTATGGCAAGTCTTTGGGATGTTGAAGGGAATCAGAGTACCTGGTGACAAATGGACACATGGATGGTCTGCAGACTCAACACAGAAGGCATCCTGGTCTGAGAACCAAACCCTGTGACAATATAAAACTAACCTCTGAGCCACTGTACCACATTTTTCTTTGGCTTGGCTTATAAAAAATGATATCACTCAGCAACTACTGACAGTGTTAACTTTAGATTGATTTGCAAAATGTATACAATATCTTGTAATAGGCTAGACCTATGTATTATATGCAACTACCAAAAAGCAAAAAAAAAAAAAAAACCCAAAACTTTTTACATAATACTGAAATTTTCCTGACATCATCACAACTGTTAACAATAGAATTCCACTCTTTCAGCATAAGTTAACCTTTCTTTCATCATAGCAGTGAAAGCATCTATATAACCAACATCTCAGCAGGTTAGTGTGCGTCACTCATATATGGTTCTCAGTTTCCTCCAAAATAGCATCAACATGATTTCAAATCAAAAAATGCTTATTTAGATAACCTTTCCTCCAAAACAGCATAAACACAATTTCAAATCAAAAAATACTTATTTAGATAATGATTCAGCAAGTTGTTTGAAAGATTATTGCTTCAGTTAACACAAACAGCATGCTTTGCATTTCCATTTACTTAAACTGCTTCTTGAAGCATACATATGCATTGCTCACATACTTAATGTTTTCTCTAAAAGACTCTATAATATTTGGATAATTTAGTTCATTTAGTTAAGTGCTTGACTTTATACATGCATGTAATTTTAGTATAATACCTCCCTGTTAATAAAAAGTAGATTTGCATCCTTTGCACAATTCATTAACATACACAACTCATTTTCCTAAGTTGTTTTCATAGCACAGTGTCTTATGGTTGAAAGCTGCATTTCTAGTAAATTGTTAGTATGCACACAATCCATTATGTACATTAGCCCCATTAAACCATTCTACTAGGGTGCCCAACCTACTTTTTGTAGCACGTGTACTGTCTTAAAATAATTTATTTGTGTACTTGATTCACTGTCTATTAAGACATATTAAATTTTCTAATTTTTAAAAAGCTCATTTTGATTGCTTTAGTTGTCAATGAAGTACTATTCATAATGCCAGCTTCCACATTTTCACCAACCCAAGAATTTTCATACACATTTTGTACAATTTATTTTTATTTTCAGCACTTCCCTCTGGCTATCCAGACTGCAAAATTTCACATGCACCCCTCTGCATGACAATGTTGTGTCCAACTTATAGTGTGCATACACAACACAATATAACTAAAGACATGCAAGACCAGAGACTGGGTCTGTGTTTGTTCACTGTTGCTCAGCCTGTGTGAAAAATACATACAGACAAATATTTCAAGCACAGGCATAAATGCCCTTCTAGCCTGCCAATATACCAAAACACTTGTTCCCATAATAAGTGTCCAGGCTATTCTTGAAAATATCTAAACTAGTACTTGCTCTGCTGTAATTTGGAAGTCTTTTCCATGCATCAGCTGCTCTCTCAGAGAACCAGTTAGTACACTTCTCATTCCTATAGAATCTTCGACATAGGTTTTCTGATGATGTTCTACTACTTTTTGATAACTCCAAACATTCCCAGAGGTAGGTGTCTCAAAACACCCTATATAGTGGAATAATATCTCTTGGATATCTATAAAAGACACTGTACAAGTTCAGATATTGTGGTCTTTCATAATAACTTAAATTTTCACATCCATGGATGCCCTTGGTATATTTCTGCTGTAATCTTTCCAGTTTACTCATGCTTGTTTTCTTATAAGGTTTCCATATTGTTATTCCACACTGGAGTTTAGGTCTAATGTAACTAACAGACAATGACTTAATTTCTGATTTCCTAGATGATATAAATCTTTTTATACAACCTATAGTTTTATAATTATCATTAACCAGTTAGTTGATATGATTAGAAAAACTCAAATCTGAATCTACCCATACACCCAAGTCCTTAAATGAATTGACAGTTTCAATCACTGTGTGCTGCATTAAATATTCACCTTTCAGTTTTTGTCTCCCAAATCTTACATGCTTAGTTTTTGATGTATTTATCAGTATATTCTCCTGTGCCCAAATGGTCAATTTAGTCAAGTTATTTTACAGACATGCCTTATCTGTAACACAAGTAATCAGTTTACCCAATTCCAGGTTATTTGCATATAGACTGTAGTACACCTCAGATGAAAATGTTAGGTCTGAAAGATACAATCTAAACAAGTAAGGGCCTAGGACAGAGCCCTGTGGGAAACCCTGACTGTAACCAAGGATATCACCTGTCCAGTTGCTGTATGATACTTGCCATGTCCTATTTGTAAGCCATGCAGCTATCCATCTTAGCAGGAGTACATAAGTACCTAGTTGTTCTAATTTATTGATCAGTGTTTTATGTATGTCCCTGTCAAATGCCGAAGTTAAATCTATATAAACTACATCGCAGCACAATTTTTTCATTCATAGCTGTTATTATATTATCATAGAACATCATATTACAGGTGGTGATAGATCCATTTTTAACATATGCATGCTGATATATGGTTTCCAGTCTCAACCTATCCAGTTCTGACAAGAACTTCTCCATTATTTTTCCACAGCATGAAATTAGACGTAAGGATCTATAAGACTCTGGGTTTGTCCCACTTCCCTTTCCCTTAAAGACAGGTTTAGTAAGCGCATGTCTCCAGTCGTGAGGGAATCTCCCCATAGTTATATGACGCAATAAATAATAGATATAATGGTACTGCAAGTACTTGCTGAAGTGTTCTCAGGTCATTATTTCTAATTCCATCTCCTCCCCCCTGTGCTTTGTTTGGATCTAGTTTGCACAGTTCTTTTTCAACATAATCTAATTTGATTCCAGTATCTGAGGTTACCTGGATGTCACTAGAACAACTTATCACCCCCTTTGTGAAGCCAAACTGTTTTGTATAACATTTTGTAAATATGTCTATAATCTGTTGTGTATGAGAATACATTTTAGAATATATACACAGTTTATCAATCTGCATGTCTTTACTCCCTCCAGATTTTATGTATCTATAAAATGTTTTCCTATTATGCTCAATATTTTTATAGAAATTTTCTTCAAATTTTTCTTGATCTTGCCTCACACAATGCTTAATTTGTTTGTCCAACTTGTTTATTTAGTTTTCAAAGTATTTTTTGTCTCTCACCTTAATCAGATATCTTGTTCTTATGGAATATATCCCCTTGATGTTGTATGTCTAGATCTTTATTTTAAACATTTTTTTGCACTCAATTTCTCTTTCAAAGCTTTCCACATTCCATCTGCAGTTTTTCCACTGAATTCATCACTCCAGTTAGTTTTACATAGTGACTGTTTTACTTCCATATAATGTGTAACTAATCTTCTGTGCACTGATTTAGATTTCAGTTTGTCAGCATTATCTATCAGCAACTTAACCTTTATAACTGCATGTTCACTGCACATCAACAGTGGTAAAACTTAACTTGACGTAACAGTAATTTCTTTAAGAACACAATGTCTAGTATGTTCCATTCCCTGGTAGGTTTATTTACAGTCTGAAGGAATTGTTGTTCCTGAACATACATTGTGAATAATTTCCTTACTGACGTTGTTGAATCAATATTATTCCAGAGTGTTTCTGGTAAATTTAAGCCCCCAGGTAATATTATTCTTCCCTCCTGTGTTTCATGCAAGAAATGTATGAATTCCTCTAGGTCATCTGCACTTGACTTTGGTGGTCTATACACCCCAACAATTGTTATATGTTCCAGGGTTGTCTTTATTGTCACAGTTACACAGTCTATAGTATTGGTGTTATCACTGAACATGTAATAATCACAAGTCTAATAGCTATCTTTAATCCCTATCATAACACCTACACCTGATTTTTTGTTAGAATGTCTGTTAAAAACATTTATACCCTGACAAAACTGGTTTCCAGTCATTGTTCTTTAACCAGATTTCACAAATAACAACATCAATCTTGTGGGACTGTAGCAAATTGTTTAATAAAAAAACATCGTTATTAATGCTCCTAGCATTAACACCCATCATAGATGCATCCAATGTTGCTGTCTGTGAACTGTTACATTTTTGACCTGGCACAAATCCTGCCTAATGTTTGTCAAATATTGCAAAGATTCTCTTCCCTGATCTTGACAAATGCCCACCATCCTCTCCGAACACATGGGTACCCAAAACTAGGCTTGGATGCTGTATACATTTCCATTTTTTTTTTAAACAGGACAGTTTTCCCATGCAAGTATTTACCCAACAAATTCACGGTGACCTAACTATCTTTTCTATATTTGATTTGTTAAAAATATGTCCTAAGACCAGTGCAGGCTATACTGTCAAAGATGGCTGTAAGTTCCCTATGAACAGAGAGTCCTTGCAGATAAGATCATTTGTAATGACATGAATACAAACACATCCACACTTATTACATTAAGGTATTCCAAGGTTAGCCTCATCTTCTATTTTTGCTCCTGGCAAGCACAACACTCTTCAATCTTCATTATCTTATCTGCAAATGTAAGTATTAGTTCATCTATTAATGGAATCTCCAGTTACAAGAATATCTTTTCTGAGCAGATCTGAAGAATCTTCAGCTTCTAATATGGTAATATCTGCTCATCAGTTGTTTTAAAGGAATGATCTTCATCACCATTTATCTCATTAGTCTCACTATTTTTATTGCGTATGAAATCCACAAGCATGCATTGCATGCATTTCTCATCCAGCTGGCTTTGTACATCCACAGCCAGAGTCATGTTGTCTTTCTCTTCTTTTTTCTCACAGTAATGTTCTTCAGTCCTCCCACGTTCAGTTTTGATTTCTTCCTTTTCACCTGCTCCTTGCCTCTTTTTTCTATATTCTCTTTATGAAAAATTATGCCTTTTTCTGTAGACTGAAGGTTTTCTGATACAAAAATGTTATTCCCTGTGTTACATAACAAAGCAGTGTCCTTTTTAGTACATATTCTCTTTTCTTCACAGATATTTATCCATTTCTTTTTCTTCCTTATTTGTTGTGAACTTCTTCCTTTCTTTTTTTTTTTTTTTTTTTTTTCTTTCCTTCCTCAAATTGCTGAATACTTGCATCCAGAAGTCCAAAGCTGTCAGGGGTATTGTCTTATTTTATAGAGAGATATAGCACAAGAAGATGCACAGGTTACGTTTTCACTTGAAATTCACTTTGTTTGCATGTTGAATTCCTTTCTTGCCATTGCTGTGATGTTTTTATTCCAAAATATGTATATTATAGTAACTCCAAGATCAAATAGAGCCCCAGAAAAGAATAATCATTTCCCCTCATTTTTTTTTCCAAATTACCATTCTTTTTCTGAGTTGCACTGATCTTGGAATAAGAATATAGATATAAGGGAGAGTTGGGAGGGTGGCCTAATAGTTAAGATGTTTGCCTTACAAACACAAGGTGCAGGGTTTGAGTCTCACAAGGGATAATTGGCTAGGCTTAAAATGGCTCGCAAGGGCAGTTAGCTTAGTACTAATCTATGACAGGTTCAGCTTGCCATCCTACAAAAATACTTGTTTTGATGTGTTTTATTTCCACACCCTGTATTAGCTGAGTAGATGTGTTTATAGTCTATTTGAGTTTTCAGGTACTTGAGCAGGTGAACTAAAATCCTAAATCTTTTGGTCAAACATGGTAAAGCCAGACTCTAATGTATATAGTTAAATAATGATTTGATATTTATAGGTTTAAGAATTGTATTCATATGCTTTTCATTTTGAATTCATGGTTAATGTGTTTGCCTTACAAACACAAGGTGCAGGGTTTGAGTCTCACAAGGGATAATTGGCTAGGCTTAAAATGGCTCGCAAGGGCAGTTAGCTTAGTACTAATCTATGACAGGTTCAGCTTGCCATCCTACAAAAATACTTGTTTTGATGCGTTTTATTTCCACACCCTGTATTAGCTGAGTACATGTGTTTATAGTCTATTTGAGTTTTCAGGTACTTGAGCAGGTGAACTAAAATCCTAAATCTTTTGGTCAAACATGGTAAAGCCAGACTCTAATGTATATAGTTAAATAATGATTTGATATTTATAGGTTTAAGAATTGTAGTCATATGCTTTTCATTTTGAATTCATGGTTAATGTGTTTGCCTTACAAACACAAGGTGCAGGGTTTGAGTCTCACAAGGGATAATTGGCTAGGCTTGAAATGGCTCGCAAGAGCAGTTAGCTTAGTACTAATCTATGACAGGTTCAGCTTGCCATCCTACAAAAATACTTGTTTTGATGCGTTTTATTTCCACACCCTGTATTAGCTGAGTACATGTGTTATTTTGGTCAAACATGGTAAAGCCAGACTCTAATGTATATAGTTAAATAATGATTTGATATTTATAGGTTTAAGAATTGTATTCATATGCTTTTCATTTTGAATTCATGTAATGTTTGACAAAATATAATTCTTCAAATAAAAAAAAAAACTGTAAAGTAAAAAAAAAAAAAAAAACATGGTAAAGCCAAGCCAGAAACTCTGCAAAAGGAGATGTGGTGATACATGCTGTACACAGGAAGAAAAAAAAAGCATGCATGAGAAATATACTTCTGCCTGAGTGACCGTAGTAGAAAGAATGGTTAAGGGAAGTCTGTATCTAACCATAACATGTGACATGTTAGACGGTGTAGGTGCCTACATCACTGACTATTGAGTAAATTCTTTTTTTTTTTGCACTCATTGCTCCCACATTCTGACAGTCATCAGCCCCCTCCATGATCAACTGGCCTACTTATTCTCTATCAATGAGGCAAGGGTTGGCCAGGAGGGACCATTATTCAGAAAGCCATCATGGGTGGTTTGAGGTTTTCTTCTTTAGTTTTCCCATACCTAATGCACTCACCCAAAGAGCACAGGGGAGGGGGGTGCAATGGGATGACAGCAGAGCATGTCCCCCACTTTCACAAAGAGTGTTTCTTCTAGGCATCCCTGCCTCCCTCCTCCCTCCAAGGCATGGATGTTACTAGAGTGTAGTGTACCCCTAAGTGCATACTATTATCAATGACAGTGTGTAAATTACATTATAATACTCTAAAAGTATGCAGGATGCATGGATTGGAGAATGAAAGTTAAATAAGGAAATAATCTGTGACTGATATATAGCCAAAGGTTAATAAGGAAGGAATATATCAAGCAGTTGTATTATAGGTATATAAATCAAATATTTATGTGTTGTACTCAAACTTGTAATTAACCATAAGATGAAAGGATGGAACTCTAAAGGGGAAAAACTACTAGGGAAACAGATAGAAGGACAAAGCCTCAATCATTCTTGAAACTGATGGATGGTCACTTATAAATGGTATATCAGATGTTAATATGATTTAACATAATCCAGAAATGACTACTTGGAGTACATGTTTTCTACTGCTTATCTCTTGATTGCTTTTAAGGCTGGCCTTCATTTTTATATACTTGTTCACAAATTCTTACCTAATCTGTTATCTGATAACTGGGAGCATGGTCTACAGTCTAGATTACATCTGTCAACTACAAAGTAATCAATGAATTGTTAGTTCCAAGTAGGATGTTTCTAGCATTTCAATTAGTTGAAATGTGTTGATCTGTCTTTGAATATCTTCCATGCCACACTGGAGAGGTTGCTTGTTTGTCACTTGAAGAGAGAGATATCCTTCAACAATCACATGACTTTACAGAGGCATCCTTTAATAGTACTGTGGATGTAACTTATGAGGGTTTTAATGATCTCTGATTTGGAAAATACAAAATGATTTAATTTCACTGTTGTAGGCTGTTGATAGAAAAAACTGTTATCTGTGAGATATTTTTGTTTTGTAGTGGACTCATTTTTTCAAATTGCAGTTTTTTTTTTTTCAAATCAACCTCATTAATTTAACAACTTTTATTTTATGTAAAAGTTTATTACTGTTATTTAAGTTTTAAATCCCAATGCTTCATTAATATGCCTTAATTTCACAGCATGACAAGACAGTTAATTGGTCTCATGTAATATTTTTCCAAGTTTCAAAGCATGTTTAATTATTACTGCATTTTTATGCTTCTTTATGTTTCTCATTCTTTTTAATTTTGTGATTTTAATATTGTATTTGAAACTTTACAAAATCTGAATACATTCATTTAATTGTGTTTTGGTTACAGATTGTTATTTATGACTGAATTTAGAAATTTTACATACTAACAAGTCAAGTTATCTGTTGAGCATTCTGCATATTCTATGTCTGATTTACTGTTTGTCCGACATAGACATTGGCTATTATAAAGTGTTTTGACAGACGCATAATAATAAAACTTAGCTGTTGAGGGAAATATGTATATTAGGCATTTATGGAAAATACATTGCCAAAATAATGCTCAGCTTCAAGGAAAGGTTAAAGTAACCTGATAGAAGAGAATACATATGGCTGGAAGTAATAAACAGAACATTACATAATGAGTATTGCAGATATGTTAGAAGGCTTTGCAGGGGTGAAAGGGAAATGATTTAATAGATTAACACAGAAAATAACTAGTAGGAATAAGGGAGCTGATGTAATAAATATACTTTTATACTGCAAACAAATTGGAAGTAGGACCAAAAATAATGATAATCATTAATTCTGGGGCTGCAGCGGAGTGCAGATAATACATACAGCTTGGTTATATACATGAGGATATTATGGAAAGATAAACCTGAGCTCATTAAATGACAAAAGAGTAGGCAGGGAGCAAGAGATACAAAGCTTGTATCATGGAGTCATCATGGATTAGCCTCACCATTAAAGAGGATGGAATACAGATCATGGAATCATCATGGATTAGCCTCACCATTAAAGAGGATGGAATACAGATCATGGAATCATCACGGATTAGCCTCACCATTAAAGAGGATGGAATACAGATCATGGAATCATCATGGATTAGCCTCACCATTAAAGAGGATGGAATACAGATCATGGAATCATCATGGATTAGCCTCACCATTAAAGAGGATGGAATACAGAAGGAAACAATCAATAGATGATGTATATAAATGGAGGAACACACACTTAGAAGGGATGTGAGAAAATGACTAAGAAATCAAAGTATAAAGTGTTGGTCTTGCCTGATAACATGAAAGGATACACTGGCATTAATAATGACACTCCCTACAAGTATTTTTTACACTGGCAAAAATTGGCATATGCATATGCATGGTCACAGTGACCTGGTTCGAGAACAATGAGAGCTCTCCATCAGTGTAGGGTTTCAATGCCTACTATAAATTCAGGCTCACCCCATTAGATGGGGGCACTACAGATGGCAGTGTCTCCATGTTCTTAAAAATCCATTTCACCTCCAGGCTCGTTAGACAAGATAACCTGGAACTTATCCATGTCCAACTTATTAATAAAACACTTAGCATATCACAGCTAACTATAGAATCCCACTATCTCTCCATCAGCCCATACCTTGTATCTAACCAGTATGGTGTTGCTATGCATTAAGCCAAACACTGTTCTCCTAGGAGACTTCATCTATTCTCTTAACTGGAAGACATGCACATCAATGAACTCTCTGACCCAGTTAGTCTGCACCCCAAACAGGGGAAGATAAAATCCTGAACTTGGTCTTCATTAATATGGTGCAGCTTTGCTCCTCACCACCAATTATAATTTTATAATTCCTTCTCTGGTCAAATTTGAGCACAGATCAGTCACATTCACCTTAAAATTTAAGCTGGAAGTATCTTCCAACACCTCAGTATTCAGAGATAATTCCAAAGCTAATCTAATAAAACTGAGTGATGACCTGGCTAAATTCTAAGGCCCCTTCCATCTTGATAATCACATTGCTTATGCCAAATCCTTTACCACCAAATTCTATGTGCATGTAAATAGTTACAAAGAGGCATCAGTCCCCCTCGGAAGTAAATGCAATACCAAAATTAAAAACATAACTCTGTGGTGCAACCCTAATATTAACACTCCCTACAATAACAAAAAACCCTCACTGCATGCAAAACTAAATTTAACTCTCAAGATGCCAATAACACACTTACTAAACATAAAAAAACTTCAGACTCTGGCCAAATCAACCAAAGCCATATAAGAGGTAAAAAAATAACCACCCAGGTAAAGGATAACCACAAAGCTCATGTTAGAAATCATAAAAATATATATCCAAAGTAAAATAACTTGACTAAAAATAAATAAATGTTGAAAGGACTCCAGTCGCAACTAAATAGCTTCAAGAATTAATTAAAATATAAAACCAGTAAAATAACATGAGTGCTTTCGTCTCACAACAGAGACTTCAGACAAATGAATGCCTTCCACATCACTTCCTTAAATACCCTCTTTAATTAACCCCTTGCAGTACATGTCATGTAAAATAGCCTTTCACATTATAAATATAATTTTGATAAAAAGAACTGTTTACCAAGCTTAAGTGTCATAACCTTTTCCACAAATTTAAAAAATTTAAATACTAAATTAATTTTTTACAACTGCGGTGGTGGTGCTGCGGTAGCGTTGTCACCTCATAGCAAGACGTCCCATTCGATTCTCAGCTAGAGCATCTTCTGTGTGGAGGCATATGTGAATGGGGCGTGTCTTTGTTGAAGGTTGTGTGTCAGGGCTGGTAACCCGGTACGTAAAAATCCACTACTAATCATTAGCGGACCGGAGTTCCACTGTGGTGACCCCTAACCGGGAAAAGCCGAAAGACACAAACAAAACTAAATTAATTTTTCATTTATACATATAAGTACCAAGAATTACAGAACCAAAACATATTGTTTGAGTCTCCATTCATCCTATAATAGCTGCCCTTTCCCTTAAAATGGGTTTAACAGGTACATATTCATTCAGACCGGGGGGGAAGGTGGCTTTTAACCTAAGTTGCCATATCAACTCCTTTTTTATTAATGTTACTTTCCAGTCACCTTTTCTTGGGTTCTTTTTCACTGTATCCAAGATACCAAACTTGAAGCCCCCAAATTTGACACACTCACATGAGTGTTTGCATAAGGCACTAGTTTCTTTTCTTGCTCTTATATCATAAAGGTGCTCATAAATTCTATTTCTGAGCACCCTCTCAGTTTTGCCTATGTAAAAACTTGGGCAGCCCCCACATTTTGCTAAATATACCAATTTGGAGATTGCACAATTACCTTTTTTAAAATAGATTTTACTCTGCAGTCCATTTTCTAAGGTTAGGTTTTGTGTACCAATTATGTAGGAACAAAAGTTGCATGCTCCACAAGGTGTAGTCCCCCTTCTCACGTCCCCGTTTTTGAGTTGATCACCCTCAAGGAGTTCCTTAACATTCTTTCCTATCCTGTAGGTGAACCTCGGCTTATCACCCACTATTTTACTTAGATCTTTACTGATTTTAAAAATGCTCCAATTAGCTTGTAGTATGTCACTAAAAGGTTTGGTAAAATTGTTAAACTCATGATGGAAGTGATGTGGAAGGCATTCATTTGTCTGATGAAGTCTCTGTGGTGAGACAAAAGCGCTCACATTATTTTACTGGCTTTTTATATTTTAATAAATGCTTGACGCTGTTTAGTTGCAACTGGAGTCCTTTCAACATTTGTTTCTTTTTAGTCATGTTAGAAATCATGAAAACAATGCCCAGCACTATGCAAATCTAGTAGTAAAGGATATCACTTTGGCTACAGCCAATCTTCTAGCAGACAAATTTAGTTCGAACTCACCCCTTCTTTTGCCTCATATATTCCCAGATGACATACCTCCATCTGCACCTACTCCTCAAATCTCCCAAGAATGAGTCGTCAAGGAGCTATCCAAGGCAAAGAAAACTGCTTCTATGAGGCTGGATAACATAGCAGGTTGCCTACTGCTCAGTCTGAAGCGAGACTGATCAGACCACCTACAGATGTTATCCAAACAGGCTTTGTGCCGATGAATGGAAGATGACAGCCACCCCCACACACAAAAGTGGGGCATCAACAGACCCAGGTAATTATAGACCCATAAGCCTGATAAGCCTCTTCTGTAAGGCTATGAAAAAGATCATTATGGAATTAATAAATAACACAGGTAACCTACAAACTCTCAATCCAAGCCAGACCAGATTAATCAAGCACAGATCCTGTCTACTCAACCTAGCCAATTTTAAGAATTTATTGAAGTAATGGATTAGGGCAAATATGTACACACACAAGGTACAGGGTTTGATTCTGACCTCATGCTATTGGCTATTCTTAAAATGTTCCTTCAGGGCAGTTAATCTAGTATTCACCTCTGAATCTATAACACCATCCCACACTCAGGTTTCATTGATAAATTCTCCCAGCTTAAAAAAGATCTCTATGCAACTCACCGGATAGTAAACAGGCCCTCAAACAGAACCCAGGAAAGTAGGGTAAAGTTGTTCTACCTCCTCTAAAAACCTGTCAGTAGTTGTGTACCCCAGGGTTTATATCATATTATTGACTTTTCAGAAACAAACTTCATGTAGTTGGGACCATACGTTTGAGTTTCCAAAAAAAAAAATGCATACAGACAAGAAATAAACCCTACCATGAAAAAATGAGAACCAAAGTCTACATGTACAAAGTTCAACAAAGACAAACTTAATACAAACTTAAATACAAGTTAAATGCTTTCATCCTCTTACTTTTCAGACTTCATCAGAACTGATCATTAAAACACAGCACCCAGCTTTAAATACTCCAAGTTAATTAGAAAATTGTGTCTTAAAGAAACAGTATCAAGTACTAAATACATAATTTCAAACAACAAATTATAAATAAAAATAAGAATATGAACATAATATTAAAATATGATATAAAGTACAAGTAAATATTAACAAATAAAACATATTTACAATATAGCTGCCTTAATTTCAAAACAGGACCAATGGAAATACAATCATTCAAACCAGGTGTCAGATTTGCCCCTAATAATAATTGGCAGAATAGTTCACAGTACTGAATACAAGATGTTAAGTTGTCTATCTCACCTTCGTTCTTGCTGGTTGGGATCAGAGCCAATCCTCTGCTCTGTCTCAGCCATTTTCAATAGCTCGAGAGCTGTTTACTGGCTCGAAGCTACCCCTTATCCCATGATGCCTAGTGATAGCTACCCAGATCTCATTTGCCGCTTCATCTGTGAGGTGTAGTTTTTCTGGCTCAGGCTCATATAAAGTTTTTTGTATAACTTTCTTACTCTAGAATTCAACACTTTTAGTGTTTTTCATTAACGTTAGTCTTGTTTTGTGATACTTGGTGTTTAGTTGTAGTATCCCTTCTCTTTCTTGTAGAACTCGTTTATCTTAGAGAGTTCTCCCCCCTACCTCTTCTTGTCAGGTTAGCCATTTAAGTTAGAGGCTTTCCTTCTACCTTTCTCTCATAGGCTAGCTGTTTAAGTTAGAGGCTTTCCTATTTACAAAAAAAAAAAAAACCTTTAGCTATAGTCTTATAGAGAGTGTGTTTTTTTGTGTAGACTGTATATTGCTTCTGGTAGTTATAATTGTTGTTTTCCTTCTTAAGGATGTCAAAGGAATCCAAGGTTTCTGGGTTCAAGAAGTGTGACTCATGCTGTCAGAAATTGTCTCTGACAGATGGGCACACTTCTTGCGTCTATTGTTTAGGCGCTGTGCACTTGCAGAACTCTTGTTCTATCTACCAGGACTTTAGTCCAAGAGTCCTGCATAAGCGTAAGAATAAGCTTATTCTTAGGGGTCTTTTAAAATCCCAGGATTCACCGGCCAAGAGCTCTCAGCCTGGGAAATCCCCTAAACCCACCAAGCCGTCGGCTCCAAGTTCGGAGCCGTCTTCGGTTCAGATTTTACCTTCCACTTAGGTTCCGGCTGGCATCGATAAGACAATCTCCCCATCGGCTCCATCAGAGAATTTGGAGCCATCGTGGAGCCACAAGAGGCTGAGGTCCCCTTCACTAGAATCAGTGCATTCAGCTCCTCGGTCTCCTTTACTTCAGAGCGAGCATAGTCACCGATCCTCTCACTCCTCACGATCCTCTAGGCTGTCAGATCATGATGTGGAGAGAGTGGTCAGTAGGTTGCTAAAGTCGCAGGCACTTGCCAAGATGTTACCCAGCCCTCCTCTACAGGTGTCAGCTCCATCCACTTCTCTCGATGTTCCTCCACCGACTCCAATAAATTCGGAGCCGGAGATCGTTGGGGTTCAAGTAGTGGAACCATCGGCTCTGATAACTATCTCCTTCGATGGCACCATATGTCGAGGGATCTGGGCGCCAGGGCTCCCAAATCAGCTCCGAGGGGGCGAGTGGCATCGGACCCTTGTCCGACCTCGTTCTCCCTCTCGGAGCTTCGGTGCAAGTGAGCTTGGCTCATACATCGGCCTCGAAGCCATCTCTCTCAGTGCAGAGAAAGATTCCTATTTCCTCAGAATTGGAGCTTTTTCTACATCGATGTCATGAGGAGTGTGCTGGCCACTGAGTCAGCTCCACTATCATCCCCACTGGCTCCGTCCCCTGTAGTGCCTGTGCCAACCTCTGCTCCTCCTCCAGGCCCCAATTGTAGGGAACCGATGCTCCAGGACACCCCATTGGGTGTTTCCTCTTCTTTCGAGGCCTCCCCTGATCATTCAGAGGAGCCCCCTCATAAGAAGAAGTGCAAGAGGAAGCACATTGACTCCCCTGAGTCTGTCACTTTTGATACAGACTTAGATGACTCAGAAGGGTCCCTGAGATCCCCCTCTGAAGATGTTTCCTTCTCGGACATCTTAGAAATGTTTAAGCAGAGGGGGAACTGGAATCCCCTAGCTTCTACTGAGGATGAGTCTGTATTTCTGGATGCTTTTGGTTCTCGACCTTCCACCTCCTAGGTTTCTCTGCCTTTCAATCCACTTATGTCAGTGGTGGCTCGAAAGACTTGGTCAGCTCTGGATACAGTGGAATCAACTCCAAGGAGACCTGGTAAATTCATCACAGCACCCCAGGATAAGCAATTCCTTACTAAAGGTGTTCCTATTGATGCCATGGTGATAGCAGCAGCCACCAAAAAAAAGTTAGTGGAGACCTCTTCATCTGTCCATCCTCCTAACAAGGAGTCTAGGGTGATGGACAGATATGGGAAGCAAATGTTCACTTCAGCAACCTTCTCTTTGAGGTCACTGAACTACTTATGTCATTTTACCCGGCTTCAGAGGGATCTCCTTAAAGAGCTTGGAGATACCCTTCAAGATCCATCAGCAGGGGGAGCTCAATCTAAAGTAGCTTCCTAGCTGGTGATGCTTAATTCTGTAGTTAACTCCTCCATGTGGCTCATTTCCGATGCAGCCGATGGTGCAAGTAGAGCCGCAGGTACGGGTGTGGCCCTTAGGAGGCATGCATGGATGCAGCTGTGCAACTCTGCAGAACCTTTTTGAGTGTCCTTCACCAACACCCGCTTTTGATGGTTCCTTTCTTTTTGGACCACAGGTGAAAGACACTTTGACTAGGTATGAGCAAGAAGGCAAGACTCTCACTGCTGTGGGAGTCCATTTTTCCACTCCCTCTAGACCTTACCCCAAAGGTCAGAAGAGTGGCAAGATGTGGTTCCGAAAATCCCAGGGAGCCTTGCCTGACACACGTAGCGATTTTTCCTCCAGAGGCAGAGTGGGAAACAATAATAACAGATGCCACCCTCATGGCAGGGGGGGTCCGCAGAACCAGAGCAACAGAGAATCTTTCTCTGATAAGTCCTTTCAGCATCCCTGAAGGGTTGCCCGGCTGCTCACCTCTGGAGGCAGTCGGGGGAAGACTTTCACTGTACCCAAAAGCCTGGCAAAATTTAACGCAAGACAGATGGGTACAGTCTATTATATCTGGAGGTTACAAAATTCCCTTCCATCAACCCCCCTTACCGTCAAAGAAATCCCTTCCAGATATTCCACCGAATCTGAAGGACCAAGCAGTAATAGAAGTTTCAAAACTGCTAGAAAAAAAGAGTCGTCCAGGAAGTCCGGGCAGACCAGCATGGATCCGGAATTTACTCAAGGTTCTTTTTGGTACCAAAAAAGACAGGGGATTGGAGACAGATTCTGGATCTCAGCAGACTAAACAGGTCTGTACAAAGAACAAAGTTTCGGATGGTCATACTACAGTCCATTCTACCCTTTCTGGGTCAGGACAATTGGATGTGCTTGATAGATCTTCAGGACGTGTACTACCATATCAAGATGGACAGGCACTACAGGAGATTTCTTCGCTTCCGGCTGGGAGCCAGTCATTATCAGTTCAGAGCTCTGCCCTTTGGTCTCACCACAGCCCCCAGGGTGTTAACCAAATGTATGGCAGTGGTCACGGCTCACCTGAGACGTCGAGGATTCCAGGTGTTTCCATATCTAGATGACCGGCTCCTCACTGCTACTACCAGGCATCAACTCCTACAAGCCAGGGACTACACAATCACAATCTGCTCCCAGCTAGGCATTACAATAAACTTCAAAAAATCTGCCTTGTTGCCCTGTCAATCTATCACTTGCATAGGAGCAGACTTAGACACAAGGAACATGTTTGCAAGGCTACCACTAGAAAGGGTGTCTACAATCCATCAGCAAGTACAGATTCTAATGCAGAGCAAAAGGATCCAAGTCAGGTTCGTCCTTCAAACTCTGGGTTCCATGGCAGCAGCCATTCTTCTAATCCCACTGGCCCGCTTTCATATGAGGATCCTTCGGTGGCTTCTGTTCACACAGTGGTCTTTCCAAGAGCTGCCCATGTCTCACATGATCCTGATTACAGAAGCATGCAAAAAGCACCTTTCATGGTGGATGGTCTCCCCACTAGTGACTCAGGGCAGACCCTTCATTCAGCCCCCTCTGGTGGCCACAGTGACCACAGACGCCTTCCTGATAGGGTGGGGGGGCATTATCTGGGCAGGACAGCCCAAGGCACTTGGCAACCTCACGAGTACCATCTGCACATAAAAGTCCTAGAAATGAGAGCCGTGCTCCTAGCGTTGCAAGCCCTTCAGGACTCTCTTCCTTCCGGGACCATTGCAATTCAAACAGACAATATGTCAGTCATGTGGTACATCAACAAGCAGGGCAGAACCGGATCCTACCCCCTGTGTCGAGAAGCACTCAGACTGTGGCAGTGGGTGATTTCCTCCCAACATTTTCTGATTGCAGCGCACATCCCTGGGAGGTCCAACGTCATAGCGGACAGGCTCAGCAGAGCTATCCTCATGCCTCATGAGTGGTCTCTGAATCAGGAAGTTGCAGATCTTATCTTCCGCAAATGGGGACAGCCTTGCTGTGATCTTTTTTCCACCCCATTCAACAGCAAATGCAGCAACTACTTCTCCCTTCTTCCGCTTCCAGGTCACACACCCAGAGATGTTCTAGTCCATGATTGACCTCAGGGACTTCTTTATGCCCTTCCTCCGTTTCCCATGATACTGAAACTCATACAGAAAGCAATATAGTTGGGTTGCAAAATAATCCTCATTGCCCCCTACTGGCCTTGACAGATATGGTTCCCATTCCTGCACCATTACCTTCTCGATCAGTCCTGGACTCTGGACCCGATTCCAGATCTACTGATTCATCAATCAGGCGGGTTGCATCAATCCCTCCAAACTCTCCAGCTCACAGCTTGGTTGCTCCACTTCCAACCTTAACCAGGCTTCCCAGCATTTCCCCGGCTGTACGTGAGATTATTGTCTCCTCTCACAAGTCCACAACCAGGAAAACTTATGCTAGTAAATGGAAACGTTTTTTCTTGTTGGGCAGAGGCTAGGAATGTAGATCCCTTTTCAGCCCCAGTCCACGAAATTCTGGAATTCCTAGCACAACTTTTTCATTCCGGGTCCACTTCTGCTACGATCAGGGTTCAATTAGTGGCCATTTCTAACTTTCATGTTGGGTTGTCAAATTCTAACATTGTCTCATAAGCTCTGTAAAACCTTTTTGAGAGGGACGACATTCCTTAGGCCTCCAGTGAGAGATCCCCCTCCCCCTTGGGACCTTAATTTGGTCCTAAACTCCTTAATTCTGCCCCCTTTTGAACCAGCGGCATCCTGCTCCATTAAGTTTTTATCTTGGAAGACACTTTTTCTGGTAGCTATTACTTCAGCCAGATGTGTCTCTGAACTTCAGGCACTATGTGTTCGTCCTCCATACTTGGTACTTGGTTTTTCATAAGGACAGGGTTGCTCTGAGGACTAATCCTTCTTTTCTTCCTAAAGTCTGCTCAGAAAATAATTTAAACCAATCTATAGACCTTCCTGTGTTTTTCCCTAATCACACCAACAAGGCAGAGTACAAATTACGCCAATTGGATGTTCATAGACAATTACGTTTTTATCTGCACAGAACTAAGGAAATAAGGAAGTCGGACCAGCTATTCCTTTCTTATGCCTTAGGCAAACAAGGTCTCCCAGTTTCCAAGGTGACTTTATCTAGATGGTTGTCTCACACTATTACTTTCATTTATCACTTAAGGAGCAAAAAGTTACCTATCAAACAGAAAGGTCATTCTACTAGGGCCTTGACCACCTCTGTAGCCTTCCAGTCTAGGTCACCCATGGATTCTATCTGTGCAGCTGCTACGTGAGCAAATCCTCATACCTTTATTTCTCATTACAAGCTGGATATGGTCTCCAGGAGCAGAGCTGACTTTGGTTCCACTGTTCTGAAGAGTCTGTTCCAATGAGCCACCCAGGATATTAGGTGCTAGGGACACTGTCCCAACCAGCAAGAATGAAGGCGAGATAGACAACTTAACATAAAGAAGTTATGTACCTACCATAACATTCCATGTTAGTTGTCTTCATCTCGCCTTCTTTCTTGCATCCCACCCTCCGTCCCCCTGTCCTATTGGACCGAGAGGAGTTCTTATTTCACTGGCTGGGTGTTCTCTGGTTTGTTTCCTCTACTGACTTAGAGAATATGGCAGGTTTAGTCAACCTATTTGTTTTGGAATGGTTTTTCTCTTGCTATGTCTGGAGGTAGCTATTTCAAACGAGATCTGGGTAGCTATTGCTAGGCATCATGGGGTAAGGGGTAGCCTCGAGCCAGTAAACAGCTCTCGAGATACTGAAGATGGCTGAGTCAGAGCCGAGGATCGTCTCTAATCCCAATCAGCAAGAAAGAAGGCAAGATGAAGACAACTAACATGGAATGTTATGGTAGGTACATAACTTCTTTTTCCCCATGCACTGTCTCAGGGGTCCAAAGCTACCTCCTCTATTTATTTATACTATCTCTTTATCTATATATCTATTTATACTCTGCAGTTATATTCATACCCATGTGTTACCTTGAATGCAGGCCATCTTTACTTCCATATTTATACCTGATTGTAAACATTATCACTGTTGTTGCTATTACCTTCTTTAAATGTGAAAGTACTGCTCAAAATACTTGCATAATCTACAAGTACCCCTTACTGTTGCAATTATAACTTATTAATCATTAAATGCTTATTCTGTGCTGAGAGAAATAACTCTGATTCATTAAATATGTCAAGGCATTGAGCATAAGAACCACACTTGTATGTGCCAACCTTACATTTTTAGAATTCAATACAGAGGGAACTGTAGTATCATATAACTTTTTGAAGTTTCAACCTTTCATGTATACTATAAGGGGGTTATTAGAAAAAAGAGCTAAGGAATAGCCCTAAATTTCTCTCAATATTTTAGCTATATTCAAAAAATAGGCTGTAGTAAAATCCGTATGTCTAGCAGCATTAATATCTGGGGTCTCTTTAGAACAATTGTTTTGGGATGTTCTCATACCATCCATAATTGGAAAATATTTATTACCCCATTCCAGAATCACATCATCCTTGATGAGGTTAATAAAATAATTGGGATAACCCCTTTCCAAAAATAACTTCTTCTTCTTCTTTCAGCTTTTTCCTACTTAGGGGTCATCACAGCGGATCACCTGTCCGCTCATGATTGGCAGTGGAGTTTTACAGTGTTGAGTTGCCAGCCTGGCTCCCAACCTTCCACAGAAGGCACACACACACACACACACACACACACACACACACACACACACACACACACACACACACACACACACACACACACCTAGGGTCAGTTTGGAGTATTCAATCCACCTACAGCATGTCTTTGGGATGTGGGAGGAAACCGGAGCACCCGGAGGAAACCCAAGCAACCACAGGGAGGACATGCAGACTCCACACAGAAGGCACCCCAGCTGAGGATCAAACCAGAGAATCTCTTGCTGTGAGGCGGTAACGCTAACCGCTGCACCACCGTGGCCGCCCTCCTTTCCAAAAATAACTGAGAAATAAAATCACACTCGGAAACAAAAGTCATCATAATCAGATATCATTCAGACTGCTAAATAAGTATAAATTGTCCTTTGACAATATTCCATTTTTGAGACGGGATGTTCACTAGAGAAATGCAGATATGAATTAGAAAAAGTTTCATTTCCAAAAATCCTAGACTTAAATATATTGTGTACAAAATCATTCCCAGTATAGACATCTAACTAATGAAATGCCTTCTAGGTAAATGTCAAAAAAGTAGTGCATTGAACATATCCTAAAAACTATATAAGCTTATCCCTACCACCTGCCCATAAAATGCAAATATCGTCAAAAAAACATGTATATAAATGGCAGTACTTAACAGTATGGGGAATCCAAAAGAAATCTTAATTCCCAGTTCAGTAATACCAAACTGGCAAAAATAGGGTGCAAGCCGCCCCATCGCTACCCCACTAATTTGTTTAAAAACTTTCCCTTCAAAATAAGGGAAAATTATTTTTCAACTTCAGTTCCATAAACTTTGTTATAAGTCTAATATCCTTATTATTTAGAAAGTCATGAGTACGTAAAGCCATACTTCTCAACTGCAGAGATTTTTGCAGAATGTCCAGATTTTGGTCCCATTTTTTTGGTCCATTTTTCATAAAATTGTGGTTTTCTGGCAAATTAGTGATAAATCATTAACGACTGAAGTTAGAAAATAAAAGACTTCACATCCTTCAGAAAATGCATGCTAAGGCAAAACCTGTTATTCTATCACCTTCCTAAGTTTGTAAGAGCAATATTTAAAAATCTACCCTATTTTGGGGCCTTTGTCTTACTTTTGTTTATGGCTTTGTCCAGATTTCTTGTTCTTGGAGGTTCAGAGATATGCATAAAGCCTCTTCAAACCAATACTAGCCTAAAGTATGTGGAATAACTGTAAACAAATCCATAATATCAATAGTAACAAATAACACTTCCTCTAAAAACATAGTACTCTCTAGTCTTTCTAGAGAGAATTGTGGTGGGAGTGATTTCTCATTGGTGTGCAATTTGTTTTTTGGTATATGTTCAAGTCTCTAAAAACTCAAAGGAAACAAAACAATAAATATCTATGTTTTTGCAAGGGAGGCAAGCCTCCCTGCACCACCCACACTCCCTGCAAATTATATATACCAACTCCAAATTGACATTACAGAGGGGAAAACAGAAAATTCCCCAATGAAGCATTTATATAGAGATCATATTACAGTGTAGTGCAATCTCAGAGTCGGTATATATAATTTGAAAGAGATGTGGGAGGGGGGTGAAGGGAGTCTCCCTCTTGCAATAATATAGATTTTTGCTGTTTTGTTTCCTTTGAGTTTTTGGAAGTTCAAACATATGTTCACGACTATATGAAGTCTGAGTTTCTGAAAACTCAGTATGATAAAAACCCATACCCCAAGGCTGAGTCCTTAGGCCAGTCCTATCTGGAATTTTCTTCTCAGAAATTATAGTAAATGTTAAGGATTTTCTCTCTAACCACGTATCATTATAAACTTCCGAGAGTATACCAAAATCTGCCAAGAAGGCCCTTTCCAAACAAATAGCTGATGGTTCATAGGTTCATAGGTTCATACTAGGCTATCTGCCCAAGGGCATTTATAAGCCTAGCCCATAGTTATGTGGCTTTCGCCACCCCTTTAGTTTGAATAAAAACTATGCCTATCATTTTGCTGTGCCTCTGTCAAGCAGTGACACTGAAGTAATCCCTGCGGTATATCTGCAATCTCCCATCCATTGGTCAAGATTCCTCTTGAACAAGGCCAGAGAGGTGCTCTGCCTCACATGTACCGGGATTTTGTTCCACAGCATAGGGAGTCTCTGGGTGATGAATCTGTCCCTCCAGCACGTTCTATTTATAACCGTGTCAAGGTTTAAGTCTCCCGCCCTTGTGGTTCTGAGGGATCTAGATTTTTTGAGGTGAAGCATATTCATCAAATCTGGGTTTGACATGGCCTTATATGTCAGGCACAGGTCACCTCTGAGCAAGCGGTATGAGACTGAATAGAGCTGGAGTTCTTTCAGTCGGGCAGCATAAGACATATTTTTGAGACCCTTTATCCTTTTGGTGAGGAACTTTTGGGGCCTTTCAAGCTGCAGCAGGTGTCTGGTCAGATACATTCGAATGGGGCATTGTACTCAATCATAGGTCTAATGAGTGATGAGTACAGGGGACGATGACCTCCCTTGATCTAGATGTGAATCCCTTCATGATCAGGTGGGTGATATAGAAGGTTTTCCTAACTACTTTAGCAACATGAGTGTCAAAGCGAAGGCTACTGTCAACCTGGGTCCCCAGATCTCTGATGACTTTTTCTGTGCTCAGTGGATTGCCACCTATATGGTAGCTAGGGGTAACCTTGTTTTTCCCGAAGGGTATGACTATGCATTTTTTGGCGTTTAACTTCAGGCCATGGCTCTGGCACCAGTTATCCGTTTCTGTGAGGCCCTTCTGGAGGATATCTGTGTCAGATGTGTTTTCGACTATGGCCCAGTTTGCAGTCATCTGCAAACTTTGTCAGCCATAACCCTCCTGTGTTTGCTTGTACTTCAGAAAAGTAGATGCCGAACAAGAGTGGACCCAGGACTGAGCCCTGTGGGACACCACTTGTGACAGGCTTTGAGTCTGACATGGCTCCAGCAACTCTGACCCTGTGGGTTCTGTCACTTAGCCAGTTTGCAACCCATCTTGTGATGTATGGGTTTACATTCAAGCTGATGAGTTTTTCGATGATACCTGAGTGGGGTATTGTGTCGAAGGCCTTTGCCAGGTCGAGGTAGGCTGTATGGACTGCCTTTCCCTCATCAATGGCCTTGGTGACTGTCTCGAAAAAGTCAACCAAGTTTAAGAGGCAGGATCTGCCTTTGACAAAGCCAAACTGGGTTGGATCCAAAGTCTGCAAGTTCCCTATGTCTTTATTTATGAGTTCCATTATGATCCTCTCCATGGCTTTGCAGATAAGGCTTGTCAAGCTAATGGGGTGGTAATTTCCAGGGTCTGTGGAGGCACCGCCCTTATGAAGTGGGACCACAGTGCGTGCGCCACTCCTTGGAGTGTATCCTGAGGTGAGGCTAAGATTAAACAGCTGTCCTAACTGTGGGTTTAATTCCTCATTGAGTTCATGAAGCACACAGCCGGGGACACCATCCGGTCCCATGGATGCTGTGTTTTTGCCTTAGTGAGGGCAGTTCTCACCTGGGCGTTGGAGATGTTTGGGGGCTACAATCCTCTGGAATAGATATCTCTCCTTTGGGGAGGGGAGAAGTTTGCACTGAACCTGTCAGCCAGTATGTTGGCAATGTGTGTAGGTTCAGTAATTTTCACATCATTTTGAACTAATTCTGAGCATATCTGGGAGTTTCCTCCTAGGTTTCTAACATAGCTAAAGAAGGCCTTATGATTCTCTTTAGAGTCCTTGGCGATTTTTCTCTCAAAATTTGCCTTGGATGATTTTATGAGAGCTCTTAGTTTTTACTTATAATGATCAAAGGTGTCTTACCTTTCAAGGATTTTGCTCTATCTTGTAGTAGCTTCCTCCTTTTGTTGTAGAGCTTGTTTATGGCTGGGGTCCACCAGACTGGACGCTTGCCTTTGGTACAGAGAGTCTTAGTTTTGTTTGGGATTGCCTGATCCATGCAGTCCTGTAGGTGCTGGTAGAAGGCATTTGTAAGTGATTCAGCGGTTTGAGTAATGTTTACCACTGGCTCAAGGGCCTTAAAGGAGACCACACTAGTTTTTAGAAGTGTGAAATCGGCTTTTGAGAAGTTTTTCACTGTGGTCGTTTTTGTTTCAGGTGGGGCGGGATGAGGACCTCCAGCGAGATTAGTTTATGATCTGATCTCACCAGTGAGGGGTATACTTCGGTGTTGAACATTTTGATCCCATGTTCGTGATGATGAGATCAAGTATGTTTTCTCCTCTTGTGGGGATGGTGACTAGTTGTTCCATGGCATTTGAGTTTATGAACTCCAGGAATCTTTGGGTTAGAGTGTTCGGGCTTGAGTAGTGTTCCCAGTCTATATTAGGGTAGTTGAAGTCACCTAGTATGATGGTGTTTGGAGATACATTTATCCCTCCAATGTTTTCAGGAAGGCCATGTGAGGTTCCTGAGTTTGAGAGGGTGGCCTGTAACATGCTACAAATTGCAGAGCAGTCTTGCCTATGGTTAATTGCACCTGGATGGTCTCCGATGCATCGTGCGTTGCCACCAACCTTGAGGTGTGGGTGTCCTTTATGAATATGGACACCCCTCCTTTCTTGGTGTTGTCCGGATTTTGGGGCGGGCATGATATGAGGTGAAACCTGTTAGTGCTGGGGTGCTCTCAGGAGCCTTGAACCAGGTTTCTGTCACAGCACAGACATCGATGTTCTCCATATTGAGAAGGGCCTCAGTGCGTGCATCTTGAGATTGAGACTTCTGGCATTGAGCAGCATTACCCTTAGTTTTTTTCCTTTTGGTGTTCTAGGGTGGTAGGTTTAGAATTTGAGCCTTGCCTAAAAAGGCACTATGGGGGTGGCAAGAGCCTTTGCCAATATCCGGAAGCCCAGGGTGACAGGTGCAAGCCGTCCCTTGCAGCAGCGTGGCTTGTCCAGCATGTCATCCCAGGCAGACAGACATTGGATCCCCTTTGAATGACACCAGAATTTAAGCCAATTATTAAAGCTGATCATCTTATCACTGTATTGTGGCATCATTCTAGGTGAAGGTAGGATACTGCTCAAGGTCAGGGTCATACCTGCCTGGGCTACATAATCAGAGAGCTCCTCGATGTCCCTTTTCATGTAGTCCAAGGAGGTACGTCTCAGGTCGTTGACACCAGCGTGGACAATGACTGAGTCGTACTTGTACCTGCTGTTGAGAGACCTGAGTGCTTGCGTTATGTGGCGGATTCTAGCGCCCGACAGGCAGCTTACTGTGACCTTCTCTTTACTCAGTCTGGTGAGCGGGACGTCAGTGTGTCTGACTATGGCATCACCAATGACAAGTGTGTCTGGCATTTTGTTTGACCTTAAGGGCTGTGACTGTTTTACACTCTGACTGTGTGGTCTATGTGTTGCATGTGTTGGGTCGTGAGGTGGTAGTTGTTTGGGTGTCTGCTTTGGTGGCCTCTGCTGTTTTGGTAAATTTTTGATCAGAGCCTCCGAGTATGTCTTTGTGTGAGTATGTGTATGATTTGAAGTTGTGATGGTACCATGTGTGACTGGGTATGTATTGTGTGTGGTTGCCTTCTCCTCCTGTCTGGTCTTGCCAGTCCTATGTTGAGAGAGCTCAGCCTCCAGTTTGGCCGTATAGTTGCATCTCTCGCATGTATTTGTGTTTTGTGGGAGAAGGAGAGGATTGTCTGTGTACATGAGGCAGTTGTAACATTGCCTCAATATTCCCAGGTTCACCAGTTGAGCTGGAGAGGACACTAGCAACTGATCCCTCGACATACTAGAAGTAGTAGATAAAGAGACTTTCAAAGGACTCCGGGGAAGTGGGTTTTAGGCTGGTGGGGTACTATCTATAATAAGAGTGCTTTATCAAGGTGCAAGTACTGTAGGAGTAAGTGCTAGGCTTTACAGATAGAGAATAGTCTACTTGGGAATCAAGTAGAGATGAACTTTTCAGTTATAGGATATGCTGGTTAGATCAGCAGTACAGCTCGAGGAAGGTAGTTTTAAGGGAAAATTGGAAGAGTGGAATTTAGATGGCCCAAATAGTTTAACCTTGTTTAACCGCTGCTCTTGTGTGCAACAGTGGTAACTCAGCTAAATCCCAGCTTATCGCGTTTAGCGTGTTTTATAACAGGGGCTGAAGGGAGCTAGGAATTGGCCCAAAACGACCAATGGACTACTAGTTTCTGGCTGAAACTTCACCAAATCAGACAAAAGGCGCTCAGTGCTTCCCACTCCCACTGGTAAGCAAAGAAACTTCCCTCCTTCCTAATAAGGCAATGGATCAGTAACAGGAACTAAAAACAAAGCCCAGGGATCAGCAACTCTGAAACTGGACTACTCTAGTTCAGTAAGGCGGAAAACAAGAGATTTTTTGTTTTATTACAGAGACAAGGAAAAAACAGACAGTAAATGCTATAAATGCTGTAAATCGGCTAGCACTTTAGTGTGTAGCCTACAGAAACAATTTGCAACAATTAGTAACTTAAAGTGCAATAAACAGTGTAAAATGCAGAAATCACTTAAAGTAGCAATAAAACAGGCGAAATGCAGTCGCTAGCTTAAATAACAGTGGGAAAGCCACAAAAATACTTATATCTGGTAGAAAGTCACTCTTTTAGCTCTCTGCTGCTTGGATCACTCTGCAGGCCACCACGAGGATCTGTGCTGAGTTGGTACAAGCTGGAAAACGCGTGTTTAGTGTGTTTTATAGCAGGGGCTGAAAGGAGCTAGGAATTGGCCCAAACGACCAATGGACTACTAGTTTCTGGCTGAAACTTCACCAAATCGGACAGAAAGGCTGCTCAGTGCTTCCCACTCCCACTGGTAAGCAAAGAAACTTCCCTCCTCCCTAATAAGGCAATGGATCAGTAACAGGAACTAAAAACAAAGCCCAGGGATCAGCAACTCTGAAACTGGACTACTCTAGTTCAGTAAGGCGGAAAACAAGAGTTTTTTTGTTTTATTACAGAGACAAGGAAAAAACAGACAGTAAATGCTATAAATGCTGTAAATCGGCTAGCGCACTTTAGTGTGTAGCCTACAGAAACAATTTGCAACAATTAGTAACTTAAAGTGCAATAAACAGTGTAAAATGCAGAAATCACTTAAAGTAGCAGTAAAACAGGCAAATGCAGTCGCTAGCTTAAATAACAGTGGGAAAGCCACAAGAAATACTTATATCTGGTAGAAAGTCACTCTTTTAGCTCTCTGCTGCTTGGATCACTCTGCAGGCCACCACGAGGATCTGTGCTGAGTTGGTACAAGCTGGAAAATGCGTGTTTAGCGTGTTTTATAGCAGGGGCTGAAAGGAGCTAGGAATTGGCCCAAAACGACCAATGGACTACTAGTTTCCGGCTGAAACTTCACCAAATCGGACAGAAAGGCTGCTCAGTGCTTCCCACTCCCACTGGTAAGCAAAGAAACTTCCCTCCTCCCTAATAAGGCAATGGATCAGTAACAGGAACTAAAAACAAAGCCCAGGGATCAGCAACTCTGAAACTGGACTACTCTAGTTCAGTAAGGCGGGAAAACAAGAGATTTTTTTTTTTTTTTTTGTTTTTTTACAGAGACAAGGAAAAAACAGACAGTAAATGCTATAAATGCTGTAAATCGGCTAGCGCACTTTAGTGTGTAGCCTACAGAAACAATTTGCAACAATTAGTAACTTAAAGTGCAATAAACAGTGTAAAATGCAGAAATCACTTAAAGTAGCAGTAAAACAGGCGAAATGCAGTCGCTAGCTTAATAACAGTGGGAAAGCCACAAAAAATACTTATATCTGGTAGAAAGTCACTCTTTTAGCTCTCTGCTGCTTGGATCACTCTGCAGGCCACCACGAGGATCTGTGCTGAGTTGGTACAAGCTGGAAAACGCGTGTTTAGCGTGTTTTATAGCAGGGGGCTGAAAGGAGCTAGGAATTGGCCCAAAACGACCAATGGACTACTAGTTTCTGGCTGAAACTGCAAAGGTTAATATTGTCATCTCACAGCAAGAGGTTCTCTGGTTCAATTCTCAGCTGGGGTGCCTTCTGTGTGGAGTCTGCAAGTCCTCCGTGTGTTCACATGGGTTTCCTCTGGGTACTCCGCTTTCCTCCCACATTCCAAAGACATGAGTTTAAGAGTGTTTCTCCCTACGTCTCTGCTGAAAATAGCCTCTGTCCTGGTCGGAATTTCCCAGTCAACAAATGTTAAAAAAAAAAATAAAGAAATGGATAGATTTTGCAAACATGACTTCTCTTCCAACTATCACATTGACACCATACCCTTGACAGCTGATCCAGCAGTCAGGCAAGTGGGAACCTGTAGCAGCAACGAACTGTCCTCTGATCTCCATGTATTCATCATTGTGAGGAAGATCTTCATCACACAGCTTATATTTAAAGGTATGACATCCAGGTCCAGGGATGCAATTATTCCACTGTATTCTGCTCTCATCAGGACAATAATTGAATATAATGCCCTTTATCTGTCCAAACATTTGTCACAACTTGAGCAACAACAGCAGTTTCTCACTAAAACAAATCACAGGCTTGAATCACAAAAACTATTCAATCTCAAGATCTTAACCCTATTTTTCCCTCTTTGTGTCATACAGACTAGTAACAGGTGACTTCTGCTTCATGTGTACTGCTTCGGCAGACCTTGTTCTGTCAGACCTATTACACATTTACAAGTCCTGTGGTAGCATGAACACTCACTCATGGATCTCTGTCTCTTTTACAACATAAATAGAACATGTTGGAAGGGACAGGCATGTATCACACAGACTACCTCTTCTATGGAATCGCCTTTCTCTCCACATAAAGCAAAGTAATTATGTTACTCTATTCAAGCATGACATGGACGAATGGATGGGAAATGAAAGTTCATTCCCGGTTTAGCACCCATTTAGATATGCCACACAGATAGTGGCAAGTAGTAAATGTTCAAAGATATTTTTGTTCTTCCCAATTTTGGGTTATTCATATGAAAAATATAAGGATGAATACTACCATGGGAATGTAAGGTTAATCCTCCCAGGATCCTCACAGATCAATAACCAAATAAGTAGCTATGAACAATTCCTAAGAATACTTTCAATGTAGAGCAGGTGCTTAATATAAGAATGCAGAAAGAACTCTTTAATAGTGGTGAATGTAGCAAAACCATTCTGTCATCACTGACTGTCATAATACTATATGGCATGCTCAAGGCTTTATCAGGAATTCTGGTCAACCAAGACTAACCAGAAAGCTGATAGAAAATGGCAGGCAAGCCAGTCAAATATCAAGTAGGCAGGATTGGTGTTACAATAAAGTAA
>NC_056729.1:1678843024-1678845524 GCF_019279795.1 Protopterus annectens
GTGTGTGTGTGTGTGTGTGTGTGTGTGTGTGTGTGTGTGTGTGTGTGTTTGTGTGTATCTTTACTTTACTTACTTATTTACTTTACATTTTTTGACCAGGATAGTCTAACTGGATTTATGTCCATTTTCAGTAGAGTCCCCGGGAGATAAGCTCCAAGAGATTACTAGACTACTAACATACAGGTACTAGTTATTATACAGTTAAATACTACAATTTTTAAACAGTTTAGGAATCTTCACAGTTTATACAAAAAACATGTTAGAAGCATTAGATAAGATATTTTAGACTTTATGTACAAGACTTCATTAGTAACTAGAAAGTAACTTTTAAACAAATACATACTTGAAGTTTCAACAGTTCAGGAATGCTCACAGTTTAAACAATACTTGTTGCCTGCCGTAGGTAGGATGCTTTAGAATTATATGCAGAAGAATTTAACTAGGTATTTTAAATTATCTCTATTAGGATAAGATATGTTTTTACCAAGGATAGGCCTTGATCTAAAAAGACACAAATAGGGCAGGAATTCGATCTTAAGAGAGTCTATTTGGGATATAGTATGAGATTAGTCTGGATTTGTTCAGGGACATAACCAATAGGTTTTAAGATAGACTTTCAGATTGTGTTTAAAAAGTGTAAATGAAGACAGTGATGTAAGTTCATGGGGAAGTTGGTTCCAATACTTTCCAACTGCATTTGAGAACACAGCATCTCCTGCCATGTTATTAGATTTACATGTTGGTACAAGTAGTTTATTAGATGAGAGTAAATTTGAAACGTTCTAATATTGGGTAATGAGACTAGCAAGTATTGGGGTATTCATAGGTTGTAAAAGGGTTTTGTGCACAATGGTGAGTTGTTTAAAGTGAATCTGATTCAGAAGCTCTAACCAGCCTAATTGTTTCAGATTATGGCAGTGATGGGTCCTAAAGGAGGAAGCAGTAGCAAATCTGGCAATGCTATTGTAAGCGTTGGCTAGCTTGTTAAGGTTTTTTTTTGATAAGTTAGTATATATGGAAGAAGCATAAAGAAGTGTAGACATAAGGTGGGAATAGGCAATAGTGGTTCTGGCTAGTGGGGAAAGAAAGGTTTTATCCTATAGAGGGAGCCTAGTTTCCTGTTGACAGTTTTTATGGTATTGTTGATATGGGTTTCAAAGTTCAGGTTGTTATGAATGGTTACCCCTAGAAGTTTAGTTGTTGGATTGGGAGATATGAGTGTACCATTATTGGATAAGACTGAAAAGTTCATTCGGAGTGATTTACGGGTAGGAGTGAAGCGGAGGAGTTTGTTTTTTTGGGGGGTTCAAGAGGAGGCAGCATTGTAGAAACCAATTTTCTGTTTTATTGAACATTGTCTGAGTTAGAGTCTGTAGTTACGATTGAGATTTAGCTGAGCAGATTATTGTCGAATCATCTGCATATTCTACACAGTTAACTAAAGGAATAGCTAGGTTGAGGTCATTGATAAATATTGAGAAAAGGAGGGGGCCCAATATATAGCCCTGAGGAACACCTAGGGTAACTGGGAGATGGGATGAGATGTTGTTATCCCATAGCACTGCCTGCTGTCTATTATCAAGTTAGACTGGAACCATTTTATAGTCTTTGTGTCCAGAGAGAAGGATTTTAGAATATTGAGAAGTAGGTGGTGGTTTACCATTTCGAATGCTTTTGAAAGGTCGATGAAAAGTGCTGAAGAGAGAAGATTGTTATTACGTTTTTTATTGATGCTGACAGCGAAGGATAGGAGTGCAGTTGTACTGTGGAAAAGCCTAAAGCCATGCTGATATTTGGCCAGTAAATTGTTCTGGAGTAGGTGGTCTAGTAACTGCCTGTGGATGCACTTTTCCATTATTTTAGCTAATGGGGAAAGCAGAGCTATGGGACGACAGTTAGAATATTCTCTGGAGTTTCCACCCTTGTGTAGGGGGATAATGTAGGAGATTTTCCAGATTGTTGGAATAGTGCTTTCTTGTATGGTTCTATTTATCAGCAATGATACAGGATAAGCTATGACTTTGTCTGCCTTTTGCAGGTATTCAGCAGGTAGCTGGTCAGCTGAGAGGCTAGTAGGTTTTAGTTTACTTAAGAGGTTGTAGATGAGGGAAGTTGGGACAGGTTGCAGGTTTAGGGTTGGGAGAGAGTTAGTAGTATTGGTTGGAAGGGCAGAGCTATCATCTGTTAGTTGATTAGCAAGTGTTTGGATGGTCTCATTGAAGAAGGTATTAAAAGCATTAGCAGTTTGCTTTGGAGTGTCAGAATTTAATCCTATAGGGGATGGTGTTGCGGATTGGCCTGGTTGAAGTAGTCTGTTTATGCTAGCCCAGAACTTTTGTGGATTAATTTGGTTAGTCTGTTGGAGGTGGAAGTAAATGTTTTTTTTATCTTCGAGTATAGCTTTCTTAGTCTCATTTCTTTTTTGCCTGAATTGTTGTTGGTCTGGGGGGTTTTAGTTGTTCTCCATAGTGCCCAAACTTTATTTCTCTGTTGAATTTTC